>NC_079479.1:5786157-6089187 GCF_026230105.1 Diorhabda sublineata
AGCTATCCAGTCAGATTACTATTTAGTTTTAACTATATGTGTAAATAATTTGTTATGTACTTTGCAATGCTCTATTTTTTCCCAATTTTTTTGTGTTTGTACATTTTTTATAAGTTTACTCCTCAGTCAGATGTATATTTCAAATTTCCTTACTCAACTCAAAATACTGAAGCCATAACCTTCACAGCTGACTGTTGTGCCTTTGAAGGCTTCGGACGTGATGTACCGGCTGCAATCTACTCATATGATGATCGTTTTGATTCCGGATTGAAGTGATGGATCCATATTCGATGCATCACTTCACGTTTCTGATCGACTGTGTGTAATCGCGGCACCCACTTTGAAAGAAGCTTTCTCATGGTCAAATGCTCATGCGTAATTGTAAACACACTGCCTTCTGATACCTTTACGGTCTCAGCTATCTCTCGCAATTTCAATTTACGATTAGATATTTGTACCAATTTGTGGACATTTTTGATGTTTTCTGGAGTAATCACCTCAAATGGTCGACCAGAACGTTCACCAACATCGGTGTCTGTACGACCACGTTTAAATTCAGCAAATCAATAGCGAAGGGTTCTTTTTGATAAAGCAAAGTACGGATAACAATTTTGAAATCATTGGTGAGTATTTTTTTATCAAGTAGTAATAATAAATTAAAATACGAACTTGTTTTGAATCCATTATTTTGTAATTAGCTTCACTTAAATCTCTGTCACTTTTTTCTGATCAATCGAAGTGCCATGAAATTTTATACATAACCTTTTGAAAGTTGGTACTTCATAAACGTCATATGGAATTGACAATGACAGCGCCATCTGTATGTCAGCCAGACTCCAAATGGGAAGTTTTCTAAATAAAATTTCTGAGAATTGATTGGTTCTTGTAATGTGAGTCACTGTAGATTCTATTATCAAATAACTAACCCTATCAAGCAATCAATTATAACATTATTTTGTCGAAAACTGTTAAAAGATTTGGTAATGATGAAAGTTCGGGAAGTCTAAAATAAAAACAACTAGCGAGAATATCGATAACCGAAGATTGATCGTTGAATTAAGTTTAGAGAATATGAGAGTACTTAAAGAGAGTGTTTGTCATTTGAGTAATAAATAATAAAGCATGCAATAGATAATCACGTATTGAGTGTCGCTTTTACTCATCAAATATAGCTTCTAGTGAATTTTTTCTGTTTCTTAGTATAAAAATATGACTATAAAGTCTTACGCCTTACTTCGAGAGAAATTATTATTTCAAAAGTTAAAATATCTTCTTCTTCTTACGTCAGGACTAGGTCCTGTATTTTCATCAAGGGTTTGCCAGGAGTAGTTGGGATGCTGAGGACCAGCTTTCATACCACCTTATAGATGGTCGTCCAGGAGGTCGAGTTGTGTCTGGTTTCTTTTCCTTTGCAATTTTTGCTAACCGTTCATTTGGTATTCTGTCAACATGATCTCTCCATTCTCTTCTGCGGATCCTTGCCCATCTTACTACATCCTGAATATCGCACATGTCCCTTATTTCTTCATTTTTCTTCCGATCGAGTAACGTATGTCCTGTGAGACACATTGACCTCAGAGTTCGCATTTCTTAGTTGCTCTAGTTTCTATTGCATATGTCATGACCGGCCTTACGCAAGTTTTATATATTCTAATTTTACATTTTGTGCTCATGTATTTATTTCGCCAAGTTAAATCTCTAAGGTATCCTGATATTAATGCTGCCTTCGTTGTTTGTGCATTTACTTCTTTCTTTAGATTTCTATCACTTGTTATGTTTGTCCCTAGATATTTGAAGGACATCAAGTTAAAATATATTTAGTTAGAAGGAAACTGTGAAACAAATTGAAATAAAAGGTCAAAATTTTCAGTTTATCTCTATACAATTATCGAAACGCATCACACTACCTGGTAACAACTGTAATTATTAGAGGCAAACAACCTGAGATTACAATATCAAATTATCACGTAACAAATAGAACGTTGGAAGCAAATATTTTCAACAAAAGTATATTTTTCTTAGAAAATCTCAAGTAGTAGCAATTATTTTATTTTATCTTGGATGTTGATCACTTATACAAAACGTGTACGAATGATTATAATACATCAACAACGTGCCAAAAGAAATCCTTCATTTATTTGATAAAAAATCACAACCAACGATGAGTTTATTTACTATTCTGAACTCGAGAAGGAAGAGTCGTTTATTCTTTTATTCTTGTATAGTAAAATTTTTATATTTAATCGATATTTAGATTTACCTAGTTTTTAAAATCGGAGCAAGCCTGAAAGTCAGACGATGTTACATCTGCTGATAAATACGCTTGATCGGCTCTTATTGATTGCATTTCATTTTAGGTAATCACCGAAACCAGACCCGAGCTGTATGAAGGGTGTGTTGTATTGTGTCTACTGACCAAAAACTCTTATTGTCGAATATACTGGCGCGTAGTGTTGATGAAAAATCCATTCGTGCTATATAGTAGTTCTAGCGCAGTAGTAAACATTTTTTGTTGTGTGCACTGGACCTCTCGTTATATTCCTCTGACTCAAGATCTAACCATTTTGCTCATTCACAAACAAAAGGAATCGATAATCATTCCTCTCCCTAGCCTTCTTTCAACTTTTGCACAATTACCGATGGCATCTCCCTTAACTTTGCCAAAGCTTTTGTGTTAATATTAAACGTTACTCATTTTAGTGATCGAAAAGAAAGTTTAACTTAATTCATAACGACCTAAACTAATCTAACCTATGAAAATTTAATGTCATTAATTATCTAACCAATAAAAATTCGCTGTCATTTATAACCGAACCTATCCAAAACTTGACGTCTTCAAGAAAACAATTTGGTCACATGTCAGTTTAAACAATGATTTTTGGATCGCACGAATTTAATATTGTTATACTCGTCACTCAATAAGTCACGTGACTTACTAAGGAAAATAAATTTTTTACCAAAAATCGATTTTGTTCACCAATTTAATCTCAAAATACGCTCCAGTTCCAGAAATTCCTTCTTTATTTGAGCTGAATATCTTACCGGTGAGCTGGGGGGCCAGATCTGGTCTATAGGGTGGATAAGGGAGCAATTCGAAGTGTAATTCGTTCAGTTCAAGCATCGTTACCATCGACTTGTGAACAGGTGCATTGTCTTGGTGAAACAGTGTTTTTATTCGACATATGATGCCGTTTTTTCCTTGATTTTTCCATTCAAACGATACAACAACTCTATGTAGTATTGGCTATTGATTGTCTCTCCCTTTCGGAGATAGTCGATGAACAATATTCCATGTTGATCCCAAAATACTGAAGCCATAACCTACCCAGCTGACTTTTGTACCTTTGGGCGCTTCGGGCGTGGTTCGCCGGCTATAGTCCACTCAGATAATGATCGTTTTGATTCTGGATTGAAGTGATGGATCCATGTTTCATCCATTGTCACATATCGACAAAAAAAATCTGATTTATTAAGTGTAAATATTGCCAAACACTGCTCTGAATCATCGGTATTGTTTTTGATCGACTGTGATTATCCACTTGAAAAAGCTTACTTATGGTCAAATGGTCAATTACATTTTTGATGTTTTCTGGCGTAACCACCTCAATTGGTCGACCAGAACGTTCATCATCATAACAAATGGTTCTTTTCGATGGAGAAGAGTCCAGATAATACTTTTGAAGCCATTGTTGAACTTGTACAGTATTTGTTTTCATCAAGAAGCAACGATAAATTATCATACGAAATTGTTTCGATTCCATTGTTTTGAAAATAACAAAAGTTGCTTAATTTTTTTCTGACTAGTCTTTTGAAAGTTGATTTGACAATAGCAGCACCTCTGTGTGTCAGTTACCCGACTTATTGAGTTTTAGTCCCCAATGATGCATACATAAAGAAAATAATCGAAAACTCGGAATGTATATTAAAAAGAATAAATTTTGATGTTTGATTGCAACAATCTCACAACTAAAATGTTGTATATATTTATTTTATTCGAGGTTTTCCGAGTGATCATATTAAAATTTAGAATAAATTCAGATGTGAAGGTATCCATATTTAGTTTTTTCTCCAATCAGGTGAATTTAAATAAACTGTAGAACTTTTTCCATTATTCAACTTATTGCAACAATTTTCGTAATTTTGAACTTGTACTACTTTCCTTGCACTGATTGCATATAATTTATTTGAAACAGATAAAGAGATACTTGAAATTATTTGTGTAATTTATAACGTAAGCAAATATGAGCTTTATGTTGTTGATAGCCTTCGTTATGAATATATATATATATGATTTCTTGTTAACTTGAAGGTTTCGAAATTATCATTCTGATTATATAAACAGATAGATGTGTGTTTATTAGTTTTTTTTTAATGAAAATAATCCAGGTCATCCTTATCAAATATCATTGTTTTTCTCATTTATATTTGTACAAAAGTCAATGAATTTTATTACGTCAAAAATAAAAAGATTGAAATAAGTCGAAACGTCTATTAAAAATTATTGAAAAAAAAACTAATTTTAAAACAGAAGAGACCTAAAATCAAGAACATTTAGATGCATTAATATATAAATTAATCGTAGACTTGTGCGCTGGAAATGAGTCGATTTAATCCCATCGAACTAAATTAGTACAAGAGTTTTTCAAGAAAATAATTGTCCATGAAGAAAATTTCATTATCGTATTTAAAAATATCATTTGGGTGTAGTTCAGTAGACCCTCAAAAAAGTGTGGACTTCCCGTATGGATACCTGCTCAAATACATACCCCGGGCAGGTTTAATTCTTTTTCAATGAAGACGTGAGGATTCTGATCGTTCCAGTACACGCAGTTATGCCGATTGACCGCACCGTTCTGCTTGAAGGTTTATCCAATCGACCACAAAATGGAATGATAGAGCTGCGGATCGTTCTGATTGCATCCGAGGTATCACTCGCAAAATTCCAATCTGCGATCGAAATCATCTTCGTCAAGTGCGTGGAGAAGACGCGGACGGTAAATTCTATAGTGCAGGCGTTTCAGTATTCGTCGTAAGGAACGATGGCATATTTGAAGTTCTCCCGATAGCCGTACTGCAGATTAGTTCGGCTGCTTGACTAACGCCAGCGCCACTGTTTCCATATTTTCGTTAGTTGTTACAGAACCCGACGCGTCGGCAACAGAGCCCGTTTTTAAGAATTTTTGGTACCTCTTCCACGCTATTGATAGATTCGGCAGCGGCGATTTCGGAAATTGTTGTTGAAACGCGCCTACTCGACGAGTACGTGTTATCATAACTCTCTGACTCAAGAACCTGCTTCGTTTTAATCTTTTTCGACAGCGTTACTAATCGAGAGTATTGGGATTATTCTCTTCGCTAGTATGCATTAAATGTCACGGTCAGATTTGCTCTCATCAAATCAAAAACAACAGATGAAAATATTTATGATATTAATGTAGAGACAATCGATGTAGGAAGAAGAATGTAAAGATGAAGAAGTAGTTTTTGGAGTAGAAGTAGATAATTATCTATCACAATAACATTTAGAAGAGAAATCATTCTATTTCACTGTGATCATTAGCAACGGTACTATTCTTTCAATCAATAGGATACGATGAGATCACAATAAATTGTAGAGTGTACTTTAAATTTAACCTTAAAATGTTTTGCAGAAGTAGTATCGGCGAACATTTTCTCTCAACTTTTCGTTTATAATCGTTGAGAAACTTCCCTATAACTTCAATAGTTGTAGCTACATCAATAAGAAATAAAGGAAGAATAGAAAAAGATAAATAAGGAAATGCTTTGTCCACTTACTGTGTTGGTTAATTAACATTCTAATAGATATCCTCGACATATAGAACCTGTCCAAGAAATATTGAATACTGTGTTCGGTGTGATGATCGATATCGTGGGATTCCTTCAATTCTAATACACCTTGCGCCATTGTTTCGACGACGTTGGTGTGTCTATTCCTAATTTTAACTAGCTCGTTACAAAAATGCTCCAACGTTTCGACGTTCGGATCTGTTTTTTCGAATTCGATGATTTCTTGAAAACTACGCATGTACCAATCATTGACGGCCACGACGCTAGGCATGCGTAAAAGGTTCTCCGGTAATAAAGCGATTTCTTTCATGATGTTAGCCAATCTCACCGGTAGTTCTTTCCTTAAAAACACGAACGACTTCTTTTCGGACGCGTTCAGACCTGCAAAATAAACATAAATCTTTTGAAAATATTCATTATCAAACAATGAAGAAAGTGAGCCATCACTTGTCATAAAGTGTCTTGGAAAACTTTTAACGGAATCTAGAACAAGAGTTGCAAATAGTGTTAAAGGCCGATTCGTAAACTTTCTTTTTGTCGCTACAAAATTAAAAACATCGACATACATAATACCATCCACAATAATTCCCGTCTGCTGTTGGTAACTTTCAACATAAACGAATTTTAACTTTTCTCAACGGTCTTTCGTAGCAATAGAAAAGAGCCAATCACATATATTTGCGATTGTCACGTGATTTTGCCTAATGCTCTTAACTAAGTTAGAATTTCTGGAACCGTTGGTGATATTTATACTGAACACACTATTTGCACTAAACTACATTCAAAAGCTCGCTCAATGTATAAAACGCGAGCTCGAGCTTTTAAGAAAGCACGTGGATGCCGAATGAAACTTGATGTATACTCCATACCAGCTACTGTCAGTAAAGCGGCCGCAAAAATAAAAGCGCCAAAGACGACACGACTTGAGAGTCATGTTTAATATACCTAACCAAGCAGTGTCATTATAAAAGAATTTTTTAATGTGATTTGCATTCATAAATATATATATTTTCAACCTTGGTAAGGGATAGGGGGTGGTTATCTTCAAACCTGACGTTTCCTTACATGGGGTAGGGCATATCAAATATTCGAAAAAAACGCCCTAATTTATAAACGTTCCCTTAACCTAAAAATTTTGTTATTATTTCTAACGTGTGTTTTGCTTTTTGTTCGCCCTAATTTATAAACGTTCCCTTAACCTAAAAATTTTTTTATTATTTCTAACGTGTGTTTTGCTTTTTGTTTTCGTAATATTTTTGGTCGATATTATAGTAAATAACGAATTTTATTAGGAGCATTCTGAATACACTGTTCACACCAACACTCACAGTTACACTGTCTGACGCGCGTTTCGATAACCGAGTTATCGTCTTCAAAGACTGAACGTAAACTAGTTTACTGAAGGTTAGGTTAGGTTAAGTTTACGTTTACTGAAAATGGGAGTTACACTGCGATCAGTTTCCAAAGAAGTGAACTTATTGACCTCCTCAACAGTTTATTATGCCCTTACTGAGTCGCATCTCCGATATTCCTTCTCCTTTTGGGGTACGTGTGATGCGATTCAATTTCAGCGAATCTTCAAACTACAAAAGAGAGCTATTACATATTTACTCCAACTAAACAGCAGGGTTCACTGCAAGGACTTATTTAAAAGATTAATCACTCTTCCTTATTCATCTTTGTATCCATTTTCCTACGCTTCTCCAATTTCAGAAAGATCGTTGCACGGCTATTCGCTTAGGAACTTACCTACCTACTCCACGTTCAGAATTAGTTAAGGGCTAAATACTTTACAATGCAAAAAAATGCACAATCACTTTCCAATTGAAATCAAATCGATATCATATTTTCCCACATTCCGCAATAATTTGAAGGCATATTTACTGGAAAGTGCTTTTTACTCTGTAAACGACTTAGTTTAGTAAAAACCTCTCAACGCTTGCGTGGGGACATCTCCAACGTCGGGAAATTTTCAGACAACCCTCGTAAAATGACCTTTTCAATTTCCTTATCCTAATAAATTGAGGATATCGTTTGTAGGCGTTTTAGAATACGTTTGTTGCTCTCTACCCCAGTTATAAGTGTGTTAAATAACAAAACAATCTCTGAATATTTTAGAAAAAACAAGTTAGGGTTATATCCTCATCCTTTTTGTTCAATTTCAAATCAACAGATTCATTTTCACCGCTTATTTTGATATATTTTATCAATCCGCATTGTAAGTACGTCAATGTTTTGTTTGTTTACGTGTTGCTTCTAAAAAACCTTCGTTTTTATTTGAATTGATGACGAGGTAAGTAGTTGTCAACATTGCGTCGGTATCAACGACTGAACTTTGGAACATGACAAATAAGTTAGGCAAATAACAAGGAATTTCTCGCGAATGTAATAAAATTTAAACTCTATTTGTGTTGATGATAATTCAAATAAATACGACGGAGAATTAATTTCCTAATAAACAAATATGTTTAGGTTAAAAAGCATATGTTTTTGACGCAAATATTTAAATATACAAGGAACGTTATAAACATTTCCCAATAACGAAAGTAGTAGGGTTCATCCCATTGTTTCGCTTAAAACTAACATTTGGGGTTGTTTCTGAGGGTACATATAGTAAATTTAATGAGGGGGAGACATATTATTTCCATTATTTTAAACATTACATGGTACAACTTACATATGAAAAATCAATGAAACCTAACATAACCTATCCTAACCAAGATTGTAATTATTTAGAATTGGTTAGGTTAGGTTTCATTGATTTATCTAAGTTGTACCATGTAATGTTTAAAATAATAGAAATAATATGTCTCCTCGATATTCCAATATTTTGTTTATGCATGGAACTGGTAAAGGCTAACTAGATATCAATACAACCTCGTAATAGTTTTTTGCTTGTTGGCAGAAGAAGAAGAAGAAGAAGAAGAAGAAGAAGAAGAAGAGAAAGAGCATAAGCTGGCCAAAAAGCCTTCAATTTGGGTTCATAAAATTAATCAGAAGAGACAGGAATATGGAGAATATCACACATTATTCCCTGATCTGATTGATGATGACTCCAGATTTTTTCAATATTTCTGCACGACTAGTATCAAATTTTTTGAAATGTTTGAAATCATCCTTCTTATCTTTTCCCAAATATTCTCTCTGCGTTGTTGATTTCAGTATTTTGGATTCCTCGGGTTATATAACTCTTCATACTCCTGCACGATCACAATTTACTGAGTAACAATCGAGTTATAATAAATAATATATAGATAGACGACAAGGGGTCCAATACGCGCTAAACGTCGGACCGAATATTCTAACTACAATCGGCTCCGTACGGTGAGAAACAAGAGGGCGCGCATATTCCAGAAATTCCTGATACTGTTGACACATTTGAATAAATGTTTTTAATCACACTCGTAAAATCCGATCGGTCCGATGACGACAAGTGCGAGCCTACCTTTACTCAGCTATTGGGGGCCTAAGTACAAAACAAACAACAGTTTGAGTCCCAGAACCGCAATACATGATCATCAAATTGTTGTGGGTTTAACTTTGAAAAACAAGATCCTACACTGATTAGACTGGATTTTTGTAAAACGTTACAAGAAACGAAAGCCGTTAGTACCAATTTTTTTGAGTGCATCCGCTTTATCGATGGGGTGTCATATACGCGATAAAAAAATTTTCAATTCACACAATGCTTACTAATTAATAATAATAATTAATAACTTTATCAATACTTTATACCAGAATCAATTATTACTTCATTATATTCAAATCGAAATATTCCGAAAACGGTACACAGTATCAAGTTTTATCAATAGTACCTTTTTCGTGTAAAATTAAAGATGTTTGAGTTCATTTGAAATTTTGCTTAATAAATTTAATATTGAAAAAGTTATCTTCAATACTACTTGGTACGAACCTTATAACTAGCGCCTTCTATGAGAGTCAGACATAAAAACCATTTCATTGGATTTATCAGCTTCCAAAACATATTAATTCGTATAAAATTTCAATACAATGTTGCTAGTAGTTGCGGCGAAATCGTAAAAATGTGTACGCCTTTTATCTTGAATACTTGAATTTTTTACTGAGTCAACCCCAAATATTTTTCAGTTTTCTATCTATCCTAGAGACGGGATCTTCTTCTTACCACGCCGTCAGCCTACGGAGGTTGACGATCCAAATGGCTATTGTCGAGAAACCGCAGCTCTAAAAAATTCTGTAGAAGTCTGTCCGAGCCATCTGCGCAAGTCTTTCAGACCTTTTTCCTTCGATCTTCCCTTCCATTATCAGGCGGAGAATCTCATATCGCTCGCCTACCATTATATGTCTTTATGTTTACCCATTTGCTGTAGGACCTCTATGTTTGTCTTATGTTTCGTCCAATATATTCGCAGCATTCGTCTGTAGGCGCATATTTCGAATGCATCAATTTTCTTCTCTGTGGTCGCAGCCATGGTCCAACTTTCGCATCCGTACAGAAGAACAGGAAAGATGTAACAGCGAAGCATTCTGGTCCGGAATTCCAGGCTGAGGTTGCGGTTTGCTAGAAGTGTCCTCAAGCTGTTCAGAGTTTTCCGCGCTTATTCAATTCTTGATCTAATTTCGAGTTTTAGGTCGCAATGCTGGTTGTCGAGCTCCCCAGATATCTTAGAGATGACACTTGTTCAATGATCTCTCCATGGTGTCTTAGAGTGGCGTTTCTTTGTATTTTTGAGAATACAAAAAGTTTGGTCTTGGACGTATTTATATAAAAGCCGAATTGCTCACTATATTCAACAATAACGTCCATAAGACATTGAAGTTCTAATAGGCTACTGGCTACCCTGCATAAGCATAAAATTCCAGTTTCTTCATAGTCACCTGGACAGGTTTTTTTAAGAGATATGAACGTAAGCCTTGCAACTTACGCGTCACGGAAGAGCACTACCAGGTTTTAAGAATACTAATATGGTGTTTAATTATTGTTGAACTCTGAAAAGCCTATACATTAGAGGAGGGCATTAAATCTATTCAATGATTAATTTATTTTAGTAAAGTTTTTCTTCATAAACACATGTTTTTTCTTTTTTATACCTATATACAACTGAAAATCAAAAGTTCACAAATATATAGTCAATAATAGTTCAAATTTCTTCGGTAAACGAATTTATTTTGATTTATAAATGGGTCAAAGGGAATTAGCCTTCGTATTGTAAAAATCCTTGTCATTGAACCCCCTTTATTAGTTTCTTGATGTAGCGGCTATGTATAGAATAACAAGTCGCAATAGTTTGGCGAGACCTCGAGGAGTTTCTTTGTGTTCTAATGTGTGAATTATGAAGAGAAATCCGTATTCAGGAATATAATTATTACTTTTTTGGAATTGTGATTATGTCTAATATTATTTCAAAATAATTTTGTATCAATTTTAAATGGTAAAATATAGACATCAACTGATATTTATAATAGCGGTTTCTGGCAACTTTTATCAGTAATGTGAGATAATGGTTAGATTATGTAAGCTTTCAAGTTTGTTTTGAATGGCTCACGATACAAATATACTGAAGAAGCTTCAATATAATAAATGACAAAATGTTATTACTACTAAAACTTTGTTTTTGTAATATCGTGGGCTCAGTGCAACAACTAGATATCTAGATAAATCATTTTTCTGGAAAATCCTGTTGAAAACAAATCGATATAATCGACGATTGTTAATTTTTGCCTGCTTTTGAATAATGTGTAGTTATTGTGTTTGTTCAATAAATAAACAGTAATATTTAGATTATTAAGAATTTCTTCCCAGCGTTTTTATTATTTTGAGGATAAAATGACTTAACCATTTGTGATATTGACAACTCAATCAATATTTTATCCAGTTACCTATTTGTTATTGCGTTATTTACTTTTAAATATTTACAAAAACATAAAAAACTTTTGTGCTAAAAAAATGAAATGCTTTGAAAAATGAGAAAACTAGTCATTCCCAAATCCAGATTCATCAAATTCTCGGTTACGTGAGTTTTGAGATTTCTTATTTTTGTGAGGGATATTCTCATAAAATGGTTTGTATTTCAAATTTATTGCTGCAGGAGCAGATGTAAAAGTTTAAATCGGTATATATTTCGTTTGAAATTGGCAATAATTCCACATATAAAGTTTGTAACTAAGTAGAAGATGACCTGCGTGTGGGAGGTTCTGTGATGGTGACTTCTCAAGAAAACTTTAAATTAGTGAAAGAAATTGTTGTAAGTGAACAGCGCCTAAAAACAAAAGAAATTGCAGCACAGGCCGACATTTTCAAAACAAGTGTTTTAAGGATCCAACATGTGCAAGGTTCTCCGCGATTCTCCGCGCAGTGTAAAAGCAGCGTCAAGTAGAATGTTGCGAGCGATTTTTTGAGCTTTGTTACGAGGATCAAGAAAGTGTAATTTGAATAATTGTAACGTGTAACGAAACTATAGTCTTCTATTATGATCCACTATTCAAACCAGATTCTGTGGAGTGGCATCGGAAAGGAGAGTCCGTGCCACAAAAAGCACCAAGAAAATGATGACTACAATATTTTTATACTGCATGGTTGACTTCAAGGAATTAAATACAACCGTGAACGCGGCATATAAAAATATTATTGAGAAAAGGCGGAGCAAAATCAACCGAGGTCTGCGATTGTTTCATGATAATGCACTATGATAATAACACTAACCAAATAGCCCTGATCTGGCCCTGTCTGACTATTTTCTCGCAAAGCTGATCGCCGATGTATTATGCATATTTTTATAGTGCCATAGAATGTTTAGACGAACGCACTTAAAAGTGTGTGGAAATAAAGGGATAATTTAATGTAGAATAATAACAAATTTTTTTTATTTGTGACCTTTCTTTCCATGTTTTGCTAAGAGCTCACGAATTATAGACTAATTATTGCTTAGAGGTTGCTTAGCAAGGTTAGGAGAGGGAAATGAAGATTAAATGAGATTAGAAAGATTATTTTGGGTTTGAACAGTAGATTTGAGTGACAAACAATGGGAAAGCATTTTTGTTCTAGTGAAGGATGTAGCTAACTTTGACTTATTTACTTAATGTTACTGCTCTTTATCTAGTAATTGTTTCTTTTTTGATGTTAGTGAATATATATTCGATTTATCTCTCCATTTAAAATAAAAAGATGTATTAAAAGTGATATGGCTGGTGGGCATTATTGGCCAGGCAATATAATAATGTCAAATATAATTTGTTATATACTTCAAGCTCTGGAGATGTGCCAGATAAATTTTATTAAATTGGAATGAAACAGTAACACTTTCTATTGAAATGGGTCCAAAATTAGATATCAGGAAATCTCTACATGAACAAAGTTTAACAATGAGTTATAAATGTATGGAAATATAAGGGGTTTTCCAATAAGAGGTGTTATTTTGATATTCAAAGAAAAATGCCATTTTTTGAGATAAAGGATCGGATGTTTATTTCATTATAAAGAGGAAGGTATGCCTTTAATAATCGAACACAACATCAGCCAAATCGCCGCCACGACTGCGCTTACAGGATCATATCCTTTTCATGTTAAATCACAAGATCTCGGTGGCCAATTGTGATTACCTCTTCTAGAAATAACACGGTTCGGAAAAAACGTCGTCCAAATCAATACCATCCAATTCCGGCCATAAAAAATAATTAATCATCTCTCGATAGCGTAATCCATTCTGTTGTAACTGTTGCTCCAGCCTCATTTTCGAAAAAGTAAGGTCCGATGACACCGCCAGACCATAAACCGCACCGAACAGTCACGCGTTGAGGATGTTCAACAATAACTCTTGGGTTTTCCGAGCCCCAGATTCGACAATTTTGTTTATTGACGTAATCACCAAGGTGGAAATGGGCCTCATCAGTTAAGATGATTTTTCGATGAAATTCCGGATCATTTTCATGCATTTCAAGGACCCAATCAGCAAAGACACGACGTTGTTGATGATCGGCCGGCTTGAGTTCTTGTGTTCACTCAACTTTATAGGCCTTAAGACCCAAGTCTTTATGCAAAATACGGTGTGATGACGTTTGTGGAATGGCTAATTCCAAAGAACGACGAGGAATGGACAAACCTGGGGTTTCTTCAACACTTTGGGCTACAGCACCAATATTTTTAGTTATTCTTGAGCGACGTGCACGGGTTTTATTCTTCACATCATTAACTTTTCCCAAAAGCTCAAATTTTTCCACCAATTTCTGTATTGCGGTCCGAGAAGGTGCTTCACGTCGACCCAAAAATGTTTTAGTTTTACGAACCGTCTCTACCAAACTTTTACCATTTTTATAGTGAATTTTAATAATTTCATTGCGTTGTTGAAACATGTATCGTACGATTTTCATTAATGGCGTAGTTTCTACTTGTCAAATTTCAAAAAATGACAGCTTCAAAAGTGACATTTACCTAAATAGCGGGCTGTTCAAAATAACATCTCTTATTGGAAAACCCATTACAATACTTGTTAATTTTTTTTTAAATTTATTAAAATGCAAAATCAGCAAAATAAATTAAACCAAAAAGAATATA
Organism: Diorhabda sublineata; assembly: GCF_026230105.1. Classification (NCBI taxonomy): domain Eukaryota; kingdom Metazoa; phylum Arthropoda; class Insecta; order Coleoptera; family Chrysomelidae; genus Diorhabda; species Diorhabda sublineata. Next base: position 5,800,496 of record NC_079479.1, read on the forward strand.
AAGGGATATCAAATCAGAAGGAAGAGGAGTGGTGTGTGAATCAAAACAAATTATGAGAATATTAAATGTTCAATTTAAAAAATTATTACAAGTAAATTCACGAAAACCAGAAGAAGCATGTTGAGAATTGAGGGCAACAGTTACAGAAAATACAAACAAAAGAATGACAACAAAGTGAATTGATGCAATAAAAATTCTGCTCAATCCTTATGGAAATTGGGATTCGCCCAACTTTTCTGGAACTTGGCACAATGATAGTTTAAAGCAAACTGAAGAAAAGTCTCATGAAACCCCAAACCCCAAAGGTACCCTGGAAGGGTATTGATTTGGGCAAATTTTTTTGAAACTAGCACAATGAGAGTTTAAAGCAATCTGATTAAAAGTCAATGGGCACGAAACCAATTCCTCCATTTCCGGGATACCCTCGGTCACTATATGGGTAGTTTTGAGACTACGAGCCCTTGGAGATTTTTAATCAGCTTGCTTCGAAATATAATTGTGCCAAGTTTCAGAAAGACTGGCTAAAACCTCCCTCCCTATGGTATCCTCGGACTCTTAATGGGTATTTTGAGGGTTTCGTGCCCATTGAGACTTTTAATCAGCTTGCTTTGAACTATCATCAAACCAAATTTCAGAACAATTGGCCAAAACCAATTCCCTTCCTCCCAGAATATCTTCGGACACTTCAGGGGTAGCTCTGACGAAGTTGAAGGAGATTTCGTGCCCATTGAGACTTTCAATATGCTTGCTTCAAACTATCACTGTGCCAAGTTCCAAAAATAATTGGCCGAATCCCAATTTTAGTAAGGATTGAGCAGTCTTTTCTCTACTTTATCGACTCAATTTTAGAACCCAAAAATTCCTTGAAATTGGAGTTGTATTGCCTTATCTAAAATGTTAAGTTCCTCCTGTTCTGCGCTGAGATCAGTTTCCAAAGAACGCAGCTTTCCCACCTCCTTAATCGTTTATTATGCCCTTATTGATTCGCATCTCCCATATGACCTTCCCTTCTGGGGTACGTGTAGTGCGACTCAATTTAAGCGAATCTTCAAACTACTAGTAGGGACTTCTTTAAAAGATTTAAAAGTCTGACTGTTCGTTCCTTATTCATCTTTGATTCAGTTTGCCTAATTTGTAAGCACACTTCTCCAATTTCAGAAAGGTAGTTGCACGACAATTCACTCAGAAACGCAAAGCCCGATTTTTACCTACCTACTCCACGTTCAGAACTAGTTAAGTGCTCAATATTTTACAATGCAAAACAATACACAATCACTTGCCAATTGAAATCAGATCGATCTCATCGTTTCCCGCATTCCGCAATAATTTGAGGGCATATTTGTTGGAAACGACTTCCAAGGGGTATTGATTGAGAAACTATAATTCAATGAAGAACTCTAATTTATTTATTCATCAGATTTAGCACTATGTGAATTCTGTTCTATAAAACAAAAGTATTCTGAAAGATGCATGTTTTGATACCAATCAAGAAATTGTACCAGTTATGGATTCAATGTAAGTGCATTGCTAACAAAAGACAGTGCTTGAAAGGAGGTTAATTCTTATTTTATTTTAGTTAATGCTTATTTTTATTAAAAAGATCTATATTTTTATGACACCTTGTATGTTTATGAGAGTAGAGAATACACGATGAAAAATATTTTTCATTTGTGAAAACCCAAAATTAAGTAACTTGAATGCAAACATAAAAATAAAAACTAGGAAAAAAAACGAGTAAAGCGACTTAGTTTATAAATAAAAAATATATCTAGTTGTATTCTAATCCACATGTTTACATTTCAGTATTCACATAATTTTTAAATAATAATAGATTTTGTTATATTTTATCAGTGATAATATTTTCAAGTAAATATATTTTTCTAAAGCACGTGTATAAGTATACACCTTTTTATAAACGTCGTAAAAAATAAAAAACAGAATATTTAATCTATATCACATAGTTCATACGTAAATATCTATCACGGTTATTTCTTGTGATCTTTCTGGGAACAAATTGTTGTTTTAGCTAATAATTCAAGCTTCTCAATAAACAACTTTAGTTAAAATAAGTGTATTATTTATAAAATAATTATTTAAGCATATTATATTAACAAATTGATTCAATATACAAGGTGTCTCAAACATTTAAAAAGCAATATTAAGAAAAGTGAGGAATTTATTGAAAAAAATTTTGTTATATATTGAAATAAATTGCTTGGGATTTATTTTTTAAGAATAGTATCGCCCATCGTTTCGCTGACGGCATTCATTTAATCAAGCGCCAATCCCAAAAGAAAAAGTCCTTGGAGATAAATCGAGACTGCGTGGAGTCCAGCTAGTACAGAAAAATTTTAACGAACATTGGACGTGTGTGTGAAGTTGCTCCGTCTTGCTCGAACCATTTTCTTGGGTTATAACCATGATGTAAAGAAAAGACTACAAGGTGTGCTATAGCGCACCAGTTGGGAAGCAGCCAATGAGAATTCGCTCCCAAAGAGATGCGCACAACGAGTCGAAAATGAGCCCTCGAGAAGAACACACCTTGTAGTCTTTACATCATGGATTATATCCATTAAAGTTTTTTAATTCAGGCACTAAGAAGTCATCTAACATCTGCACCTAACACCTTACTTGCGTGTCCTCTTTGATCAATCAAAAAAATAACATCGCAGGCCATACAGTAACTTTAGGCAAATATTTGTGTTGTGGATTGGTAGCACTGCAGAACGAGCTTCCTCCGATGTTGGCGAACGTTGGAATGTCTACTTTTTTACGCCAAATTACCGTTTTTTTAAAACTCACGCACGCTCCATGGCGACTAAATTCCTAGATATACTGCGTTCACGCAATGAACAATACAAACGTGAACTTTTTTTGAGACACCTTGTATTAATAATAGACACGATCACAACTGTAGAGATATACGAGGGTTGTCTGAAAAGGTTTCTTGTATAACAAAAAAACAAAGCACGAATTTAATTTTAATATCTTTTTCTTTATCAATAACTTCAAAATATATTTCAACTTTTTAGAATCATGATTAAAATAGTGGATACTGATAGATTTGTATTATTTTTTATAAATGGGGGATATATTTTATTACCTAAGCTGCTTTGAATATTTTGGAAGGATGTAAAGAAAATATGGGAGACAACAATGCAAGAGATATACTTAAAATATCTTGGACTGCAAAAATGATAAATGATTCTATTGAATCGTATGATTAACAAGCTATCGAGGAAAACTAAGAACATCATGAGTAAACATGAATATCAAAGTAGGAAACATGATTGAAAAAAAAAAGATAAAAATCATGTAGATTGACAGGAATATTATAACAGAGATAGGACAGGATCAAGTAATGCATCAGTTTGTTCATCTGGTTTTATTAACAATAGATAAAGGACTGTGAGCAGGAAAGGAAACGTGGAGTAGAAATAGTAAGAAGATCAATAATTAACCCAAAAATCATAGAAGTATAATGATTAACTATATTCAGAACATATTCCTGAAGAAGTATACTTGGACTCCTATAGACTGTACAAATGATGAATGAGTCCATTGAATTGTACTGCTAGCTAGCAACCCAGAACAACTAAGAATATTCATAGTAAACTTGAATATAAAAGTAGAAAATCTGATATAGAGAAAACAAAAATTATGATAGTGATACAGAAAATCATATCAGATATAGACGAAATGGAAAAATAGTATACGTAACAAATATAGTGTAAGAAACATAGAGTTACAGTTCTTCAAATATTAAGGTTTCCTTCTCGGCAGTGTTTTTCAACTTTGTATATGTTTTTATGAACTTCCTATTATTCTACTTTTCCATTTGTGCAATACTTATGATCATACTTATATTCTTTGGTATTGTTTCACAACAAATTTCTGAAATTGAAGTTTTCCAAACTTTCATAACCATTGTTACTAAGATAGGTTATCTGTAGGAATTTATAAGTAATAAAAGGCCATGAAAATTATCATTCAAGTAAAGCTATTTATATAAATTATGTGTTTTTTCATATCACTTGATTACCTCTGTTTCCCTCTACCTCTTAGTTTCAGCATGATAAGTTGAATTTTACTGCAGTGATAAGAGCACCAATGATAAATTTTTCAATTAAACTGCATTTCCTTTTCTGTAGATACTATTTAGTATCACTGTTTTATTCTTTTGTGTTTACTTAACCTTTTTCTACAAATTTGTATATTCTAAAATATCTTTTCTTCTATACTAATATACAAGTAATAAAAGTCAATTGAATGCTATGTTGAGTTAATGACATAACCAACTGATTTAGATCCCTGTACCATAACAAAGGATTTTTTACTTCAATTAGGTCTCCTTTGTTTTAAAATTAGTTTTTTTAAATAGTTTTGAAAGAAAAGTGAAAATTGACGTTTCGACTTTTATTTAAGTCTTTACCAATCTGATATTGATACTGACATGAGGAGACCTAAAATCAAGAAAATTTAGAAGCATAAGGATTTTTTACCTTATGGTGATTAAAGCATTTTGTGTAGTTATCTCGGTGTTATTGGAATTAATTTGTTAAATTTGTTTTTTTGTGCAGTAAAATGTGGTGGCCATAATGCCACAGAAAACTTAATTTCTATCGTCTGCCTGTTGGTCTGAACAACAAAAATAAAAAGAACTTAAATGAACTTTCAACTCCAAGAAGAGAAAAAATATGGAGCTTACTTTGTCTCTGACAAATTCTGCCTTAAAGTACTTAAAAGCATTAAGACTTTTAGATGCAATACTTTTTTGTTAGGTTAATTAAAACTGTAGTCCTAAAATGATTTTTTCGGCACAGAAACACTGTTACAAATTCAAAACACAAAGAAACAAATTGCACGGTTATAAATAGGCATTGACGATTGTTTACACTACAAGGAGAGTTTGAGGTTATGGAAAGAAATCAATCTTCTTTTTTTAATTCTTCCCTTTCGACCACAGAACTATATTACGAATTAAGGATCCCTATTGGCATACCACCCTTAATCTTTGAAATAAATTCGAGATTATGGAATTGTATTATTTATGTGAATAGTGAATTTTTACGTTATTACGGTTATTCCTCTTAGAACCGATGTAATGTCTGTTGAGGGTTAACCTAAAATACAATTTTCGTTATAAAAACAGTACAAAAATAAAACTATCAACAACACGAAACATGACCAACTATTTTAAAAAGCCGCATGGGATGAAATTTGCAATATATTTCAAAGTTTGATTTAGATTCATCTTGGGTTGAGTTGAAAATTAAAATTTGAATGATTGAAGGTCGTAAAAGGGATTTTCGTAGTTCCTCACAACTAAGTAAAACAACTTTTAACACAGCGGCGCATGGGCTAGCTACGCCACTGAATGTGTAGGAAACTTGTTCCAATTATTTTTTCTCAAATATTTACTCGAACTTTGGACATTTGGCAAAAGCTAGTACTAAGCAATAGACTATTAAACTAATCACGATATTTTATTTTGCTATGTCTACAAATAATTTGTTGGCCAAATTTGTTTGGGTTGAGATTTATCAGGAAATCACAAAAAGTAAGTCACGATATATAGACTCCGATCAGCAATTGCTTCTTCATTAGAGCTGAACATTTTTTTGAGATCAGCGACTAGCTAGTAGTCACTGGGAGCCAGATATAGACTATAGGGTGGATGAAGAAGTAATTCGAAGTGTAATTCGTCAAATTTAACCATCGTTGTCATCGACTTGTGAATCGGTGCATTGTCTTGGTGAAACAGTGGTTTTTTCTTGTGTCTATGAACAATATTCCATGCGCATCCCAAAATACTGAAGCCATAACCTTCCCAGCTGACTGTTGTGCTTCGGTTTCGTAGTTCACAGACTGCAGTCCATTCATATTATGCTCGTTTTGATTCTGGATTGAAGTGATGGATTCATGTTTCACCCATTGTCACATATAGACGCAAAAAATCAAATTTATTACATGTAAACATGGTCAAACACTGCTCTGAATCATCAACACTCGTCGACTGAGTAAACGAGGCGCCCACTTTGAAAAAAGCTTGCTCATGGTCAAATTTTCATGCATAATTGTGAACACACTGCCTTCTGATATATTGACAGCCTTAGCTATCTCACGCACTTTCAATTTACGATTAAATATAGGCAATTTATACACTTTTTTGATGTTTTCTAAAATAACCCCTAAATTGGTCGACCAGAACGTTCACCAACATCGGTGTCTATACGACCAAGTTTAAATTCAGCAAATCAATAAGAAATGTTTCTTATTGATAGAGCTAAGTACGGATAACACTTTTGAAGTCATTGATGAGTATTTTTTTTTTATAAAGAAGCAATGATAAATTAACACACGAAATTGTTTTGAATCCATTGTATCGATAACAAAAGTAGCTTCACTAAAATGACTGTCAATTTCTCCTGACTAATCAAAATGTCACGAAATTCTACACATCGTCTTTTGAAAGTTGGTACTTCATAAACGTCATATAAATATGACAATGGCAACGCCATCTGTGTGTCAGTCACACGACTTATTGAGTGATGTTATATTTCAGAAGTCTAGAATAAAAAACTCAGAAAAATTTCTTGAGATGTTGTCTACTAGTATAAAAATCAAAATATTTGGAAAATAGATAAAAAGGTCATCAATGTGATAAAAAATAAACAGCATTTTCAAACCATAAAAAACTTGAAGTGCATGAATAAAAACTTTCTGAATTAAATTGAATAAAATAAAAAAGAGAATTTTTTGAAATGGTTCGTATATATGGAATCGAGAAAATTATTACTCAAAATTGATCATTTCGTTTTTATACTTTGATATAAAAAAACATGGAAAAAATTTATTACTCTCATTAAAGTACACTATTATATAATAATGTCTCTGAAAAACAAACACGCAGTTTTTAATTAGCAATTGACTCATATAATAATTTATTATAACATTCATACATGTGGTACCTCATTAAAAATTAACAGAAAAACAAACTGGGGGATATAAAGCAGATCAATATAAAACGGAAACTAACAATTAAGTCATTTTTTCTAACAATAATATGTACCAAAGGAATTAGCTTTTTTTGTAACTATTGCTGGAATTTATACGCTTAATTCCATTTGAACATCAGAACATTTTTAAAGCAATTGATTAGAATATCTGGGGAACTTTCAACTGGTTTACAGACTTGAAGAAAGTAAAAATACTGAAAAATACACAAATATTTTCTTTATTTTAATTAAAAAAATACATAATCTAGTTTTTTTAAAACACTACAAATTTTTTCAATAAAGTAGGTATAATTTACATATATTATAATATGAAAGCCGAAGTATATGCACTTATTTTGTTCTCAAAAATACACTTTTGCAATTAAAGCAAAGAATGAAAAGTTTGGAAAGTGAATTTTCCACTTTCTCATACTACAACGGCGACCATACTTTTTATTTATTCTGTACCACTGGAACTTTCTTGAATATTTCATCATTTGTTTTTTTGTCCTGTACATATAATTTCAAACATTCTATATATAAATAGAAAAACCTTGTCCGGCTTTTAGGCATCTTTATATTTAGCAAAACTGACAATTTGACATTATAAAATGAATTCCAAACATTCTGTTCATACCTAAAGACACTCTTTTATAAAATCAAAAATTCTGTTTCAACCACCCATCAGTAAAATTTTCTCTTCCGATACAATACGTCAAATTATTGTTTTTTAGTGCATATTTCTAATGCAACTAGCGTGCGAAGTGCAAACCAGAAATGTTTCCGTTTAAAAGTCCTTCTTGGGTTTTTTTGATTTACGTTATTTTTGAAACTAGATGGGAAACAAATATAATCACTTCAAAACTTTAGAATCGTGTGTGTTTTTGTGAAATATTTTGTAGGGTTTTGTTTTTAGGAATTAGAAACATTTTGTTTTTAACCAATTAAACTTGTTGATCTGAGAACTTCTTTTTTTTCTTCTCATTTTGATCTTAGAACTTAAATTTTCTAAATCAAGACATCAGCATACTTTAGCTCAAAGCATTTGTAAGGTGTAGTATAATTTCTGTCCTGGTTACTTCAAATAATCATTTGTAGTTTTTAATGATACATATCTTAAGATTTTCCATTTTCCTTTCTATAGTGGAATGCATAGAATCACATTCCATGTAAGAATGGTTGAAGTATAAAAATTATGTTCAATTTCCTCAAAATGACTTGATTTCACGACCATATAAAGAAGATCAGTTGAGAAGTTGCTGGTTGCGATTTTGTCCTGAGCAGGTGTCAGAAACTAAGTATTTTTCTTTTCATTCCAGGTGTAGCATGGATAAAATAGATCTTTTTTCATTAGAGCGTCCTTTCCCACATTATTTTTGCTCTCAAACAATGTAAATTTATACACAGAATTTTTTTTGCTATCATAAAATTGGGAAACCGCAGATGTTGGGATCTGCAGTACTTTTTGTAGATTAAATACAAACTTTAGAGCACAAATTTGCTATGTCCATTTAATGAATAAATCGAAAACAGGTTCCAGAAAGAGGATAGTAATACTTTAAATTTACTGAACATCAAAAGACTTTGATTTTCATTACAAGAGTTATGCACGTATCAAAATGTTAATTCGAGAATACCAAAAGTAGTCCGAAACGGACATTAGTGCTCTAAGGTATCAAAATTTGAAAGTTGTTATCAGATTCTGCTTCTCTTTGCCCTTATTTTGGTATAGATTGTATTTATGTTTTTGATATCACACTCATTGTAGTTAACATGTTGAATCAATTTTATAAACAGAAATATATAGTTCCAAACACAAGGAAATTCATCAATTGCTGTAATCGGCACAGATGATCTAATGGTAAAACTCATCAAGTGACTATTATGAACTTTCATATCAATAAAATATCTTAGATAGTTAAATAGTGAATTTTCTTATTCCTGAATGTGTATTTATAGTAGTTATATATATATATATATATATATATATATATATATATATATATATATATATATATATATATTTTCTATGCCACATCCCACATTCCGTATATTACACTTTTTTATATATCCACTTGTTTTACTGGATAACTCTGTCTTTCATATTTTGTTCAATTCCTTCCTTCCAGGTCCCTAAGGTCCTTGTCACTTTCTACTCTGCAGTTGATACATCAATGCTTTCTTCAGCCGCTTATTCTACTCCATCCTCATCATATGTCCGTACTAGAGCAGTTGCTTTGACTTTATTATTGTCTATATATTCACTTAATGACTTTTTATATTTATGAGAAAGGATATAAACATATAATAATTTTTTCTCAAATTTGAAAAAAAATTGCAATAAGGTAGTGACGTAGTGACTCTTAGCAGACGACGATATGAAAAGAAAAGCTGCTGTATTAGAGCTGTAAAATAAATATAATCTACTGGAGTCTACAATAGTAAAACATAAACTTTTAATAGCTGCCATTAAAACTTTCATCCAAATTCAATATAATTTGTCTAATTCTTAGATCAACTGCTATTATGCAAGTTGTACAGAAATGTTATGAAAGTGAATTGTTGTTTATGCAGTTGCCAGGAAAAATAGAGAGTTTTGCATATTTTTCATAAATTCTAAATCAATATTCACAAGTGTTACTATTTCACGTCAGTAAGGTTCAATGTTTGAATATATAAGTAACTGAAACAACAATAATAAATATCCTAAAATGAATATTGTTTAACATACAATATTTCTTACTTTGCCATAGAAATTATATAACCAACATTGTGTAAAAACCATTCCAGGAAAAAAATTCGCAAATTTTTGTTATTACCAATGAAAATGAATGAGTTAACATTCAAATGTGTATATTATTCTCCAATATACAATTATAATCTGAAACAATTGTGTTTTATATTTTTTTCCTAACAAAGGATTAAAACATTGTAAGAATTTTCTGTTGCTCATGAATTAATCATCAGTAGTTGTGTTAAGTTTTATGTAGATGTGACCTATATATTAGGAATCAACATGTATCAATATCATTCAGATTATCTCCTAGAAGGATTGGTATTTCTTTTGATTATTCAATCTTAATCAATAGTATGAAGATTCGATAATATCAAACCGATGAGACACGAAGATCCTCAATTGCTTCCAAAGTTATTTATATAAAAATCTTTTGACAAGAGGTTAGACACGTAATATCACAATATATACATATATGATATTAAGGTTATTGATTTAATAGATTAATCTAAACAGTTAACAATTTATAAAAACTCTACAATTCGTATCAACTTACCAAAATCAATGAATTTTTTTATAGACAAGGGAGACGGATTAAATTGTGAATAAAAGTCCAACATCTTTGCGGCGCTTTGAAAATATATCGTTGACACTCTCATTTTAACTTATTTATTTTCAAAAATCACTCAATAATTGTGCCTGAGTCGCACTGTCACTCTCGAAATTTCATTATAACACTAAACTGACCTTGCGAGGATCTTCTTGCTAAATAGTAAATACACTTGAATGGAAAAATACGACAAATCAGAAAACATGAGAACCAATACGAATCGACCGATTATGATACCTATCGCCCTCTACAAATGAATAATTAAAACAGCATAAATTGCGAAGTAGAATCCTGCATCTCATTTTCCTTTAGTAATATAATTAGCCACTTATTTTTAACAGGCTAGAAAAATTTTGATTTTTTTACTATATATTTATATAATTCTAAGTTGAAAAGTCTGAGGATTTATGTTTATTTATATGTCAAATTAAATTTCCAAATTTGTGTCTGTTTGGTATTTGCATATATGTATTACCTACATGGGTATTCGTTATCCAGGGCCGTATTTAAGTAAACAAAAATGAGGGGCAGTAAATTTGGTACATTGATATTATCAAGAGACGATGTTTCAGAATGTAATAAAAAAATTATATTTTAATGTTCCATAATAATTTGGTATAGCATTTTGAATCGAAGATATCAAATATTATATAAATACAAGGTGTCAAAAAATAAGTTCACATTAAAAAAAAACAATTTTAAAAAAAGTAAGGAGATAATTAGAAAAAATGTTTGTTATATATTAAAATAGATCCCACAGGAAAAAGTCCAAAGGTGTTAAATCGGAACTGCGTGGAGTCAAACTAATGTCAGCTCTCCTGGAGATCAATTTGCCAAGAAAATTTTCATGACAGATGGATCTCGTGACAGAGATCCATTGGACATGTGTGAAGTTCCTCAGTCCTACTCGAATCTCGTTCTTTCTAGTTTAGTTCTAGTTTTGGCGAATGAACTGGTTTCTGATGTTTGTGTTTTAAATGGTTACACTATAGTAGTGACACTTTAGCTTGAGGTGGTGTCCAATAAGATGAAAATGAACTTCATCTGAAAACAAGATGCTGGTAAATGTTGGAAAGCGCTCAATCATCTGACTTAAGAGGTCATGCCTGAATATTGTAAGGGTGCAGCCCCAAATCTTTGTGTACAATTCGAAATAATGATGCACGTTAAAAGCAATAGCAAGATTCCGAATGGACAAGTCTAGATGACCTTGGATTTTGGTTTATCAAGTGTGGATCCGGTCTCTTCAAACTTCTTGATGCATTTTCCAATCAGTCGAGCTTCTGGTAGTCAATTCTTTGACTAATATTGCAGAATTTTCTACACCTTGTAGTTTCCAGCTATTTTAATCTATTATATTTTGCAAAATATTGGAGCTTAATACACTCTTATTAGTTCAACTAGTCACGTACAGACGACATACATTCGAACATATGTTAATTGAAGCAATTAGACAAATGCTGGTATCATTTACGCTGCCCAACGCTGTTAATTCTATTGATTATTAGTACGTGGATGGCCCCAGAAGTACCTGGCCCAACAAAGAAAGCTCGAAAAGTATGGAAAAAAATATATTTATTTTTCAACGTAATCTCCTTTTAGCTCCCTTTTCCTAGCGATGTTCAATAAGCTCAATATCCTTTTTATTATGAGATATATGACTTGGTGCATTGTTTCTTTGCTTAAACGTTGCAATAAGTTCGCATAATACTTCCCGTTGATAGATTTTCCCTTTTCAAGATAGTCAATGAGAATTATCCCACGCAGATCGCAAAAAAACCGACGCCATGACCTCGCGTGCAGATGGAACGGTCTTTGCCTTCTTTGGAGCAAATTGGTTGCGGTAGTATCTATCAAATAAAAGTATTGTGTCACATAACGATAATAAATTTTATCCATATTTACAAATTCACTTGAAACATATACAGTATAGATTGTATACTTTCTAATACAGAACAATCCTCGGATATTAAAAAAATTGGCGTTTCTATCTGCCTATTTTATAATTTTTATAAATATTTTATAATAAACATGTAAAAAAACTTTAGTAGAAATGAAAATTTCGAAAGTTTTATGGTTGTCCCGTTGGTAATAACTATCCACATTTGATTAAATTTTCTCTTCCCCTCCTGATATTCATTGTTATTATACAGAGACGTAACGTCGCAAGTTGCTACACAAGCAAAAGTGTCAATTGCCGTTTTCAAATGATATCAACCATAGTTTGATTGTTGAGCAGTGTATATCACCCACATATCTCTCGAAATCGATCGATCAAATAATTTTAAGTTTTGAAACTCAACTAGAATATTGATAAACGATCGAACCACTATAAAATAACATTCTTCAGCTCATGTTTTTCAGCAAATACAACATTTAGCAATCATGTTGTACCGCACGTTATTATTACTTACTATATATTTTCTCTCTTTTATTAATTGTAGTGAAGAGATGCCGAAAGTATTTTTAACGGCAGCTAAAAACGTTCCAAGAATAGGAAGAAGTAATAAAGACAATGCCGATTTTGAAAAATTCTTTTTAAAAGCTTCCAAATCGGTACCGAGAATAGGAAGAAGAGATGAGGTTTGTATATAATTGCTTTAAGATACCATCTAGTTTGTTTCTAAAACCTTTATAACGCATTACTTTTTCTGAATAATATTATATTAGATCCGTTTTCGATACAAGCGAGTTTGCACAAGCTCTCGTTCTGTCCATTGCTCTTTTTTTTGAAAATTACTTATGTGAAAAGTATTATCTTTTTTTAATGAACCTCTTTGGAGCGTTACCTTTTTTGTCAAATCTTTTTAAAGCGTTATCCTCTTTATGATACCTTTCTAAAGTGTTATTTTCTTTAATAAACTTTTTTGTCGAACCTTCGTGATTTATACTTTGTTCCTGAAACTTTATAAAGCTTAACATTTTTTGAATAATAATATATTTTAGCCGTTTTCAATAAAACCGAGATTAATAAACGTTGTTAACCCTCTCATTGTCAATGTGTTTTTTTTGGTATAAGTGACGTTTTTCTCTTCTCTTCTCCCTTCTTCTTCTTCTTCAACGTATTGTAGGCCTTATGCCTTTCCAACTTGTCATCCTTGAGATGTTGATGTCCATGAATCCATCCATCTTAGTGGAGGTCTTCGTATCTCTGGTTTACCATCTCATGCGATCTTTGCTAATTTTATATACATCCCTTTGGTACTTATTAGTCTAATAACCCTAACTATTTTGCATAGTGTTACATTATAAGCCGTACCAATTGTTTTCATAAGCCTGGTTCGTAAAGATGATGGTTTACCATATTGTCGTCGCCAAAGAAACTAAAGTTTGTCACCACTTGGTTGTATATCTGTCCTTATTGTAAAGGTCAATAAGTTGATTTGACATATATTCCCATACATTCATTATAAAAATCAACGATGTTGAGGCAAGGAATATCTACTTGGTTGCCATCTTTGGCTTTTCTTTTCACTTTAGTCATTTCATTTTATGACAAGTAAAAAGTACTGTGACATCTTTAGTGTCCTTCCAAGAAACTGCACACGGACAAAACTGATTGCACGAACTTTGGTATGTTTTATATTTTTAATTATTGATGTACCAACTGCTGCACAAGGTAATTCATCAATAAGACATCATTCTTTCGAATGGTTCCTGATAACTTTAGGTCAACATCTTCTCTTAGAGGTCTACTTTGATTTCAACCTGCATCTTTTCCGAAATATAGTCATATGGTGAAGCTATTGTTGATGTCTACTTCTTCCTTTGAGCTTAGACATAGCTTCATCGATACTATGAAAAGTACTTTTACTTCTTGCTGCAAGAAAAGTGTGATTCATATAGGAAAGCACTTCTTTTATATAATAAATTTTGTGAGCGCCATCTGGATGTTTAGAGCAATTAAAACAGAGTTTGGGAGAAAGTAGTTGCCAAGTGATCTATTGGGAGACCAATAGTGATGTTGTGCTGGCACTTTATTGTAAGACATAATGAAAAAGCATAAAGTTTTATCACTATTTCGTACTGATAGGTTTTCTCGATAGATTTTTTCTTTTTGGATTGTAAAATCTCCAATCTTTTGTTGGTTTTTTAAGAGATCCACAAAAAAAGGCTTTTAGGTAACAATTAGAAGGAAACATCAAGCTTGAAAGTTGACCTATCAAAATTTACTGTACTAGGCTGCTCGGCTGGGATATGGAATCTCGAAAAAAAAATTGTTATTTACAACTGTCCATTGATTCAACTTTATTATAAAGATATTTGGAATTAATGTATTGTGATTTTCTTTGAAAGATTCTGATGAACTATCAGTGGACGACACATTTTCATGGAGTTTCACTCTGCTAGTTCATAAATATATGACCCATTAGGACTGAAAAAGCTAAACCTTTAAAAAGCGTTACCTTTTTTGTCAATTATTTATAAAGGGTTTCCTTTTTTTATGAAACCTTTATGAACCGTTACCTTTTTTGTCAATTATTTATAAACGGTTCCTTTTTTCGTGAAACCTTTATAAAGCGTAACTTTTTTTGTCAATTATTTATAAATGGTTCCATTTTTTGTGAAACCTTTATAAAGCGTTAACTTATTTGGCCAACCGTTCCAAGCTGCCCTTTTTGAAGAATATTATATTTGGTTCATTTTCTATAAAAGAGAAGTTTTCTATTCTTTCCATATTTTTTATAAAATTACTTAGAAGACTCGGCTCACTTTTTTTGAAACCTTTTTAAGGCGTTACCTTTTTGGTGCTTTTTTGATTTCAAGATTATGGTTACAGAAGTTCCAGTATACGTGTTACATTTTTTTATACACATTCTAATTTCATTATCCAAACAATTTTTTTAGAATCCCTATCTACATTACGAAGAAGTTCAAAAGGAGTACGGGCCACAAAACAATTTTAAATGTAAGTAGGTAATAGAAACGTTTTATTCGGTTTTTTAATATATCTTCTTCCTTATTTGGTCAAAGGCTTCCTCCAAATCTATAAAGCATGAATTAATTTCTTTCCCTTCATTTATTAAATTCTCATTGCAAAGATCCAGTTGTTTACGCTTCTTTCACTTATTGTTATACATCGATTTTACAATTTGCACGAAGCAATTCATTACATTGTTGTTAAGTAATCATTCAACGTAAGCCTTCACGGGCTATTTTCATTATTGCGCAAACTTTTTTCTTATAAACGTTCACTATTTACAACTCAGTCAATTTCTGAATTGCCAATGACTTCGCAATAATAAACTTAAAGGCAACCCTCGAAGTATAATTCCTAGTTTCCAATCTTCAGATATTTCTTCCTGTTGCTTTTTTCTTTTATGATTACGTTAGTTTATTTATTCCATTCTCATTATTTCAACATTTAATTCGATCCAAAACCCGTGCAAAACCCAGTATTTGCAACAACGAGTTATTTACTTTGTTATTCAAACTACAATTAATCAGTTTTCCAATTTAAATTATTGTAGTCAGAAAGAAAAGTAACAGTTTTGAAACACCAGCTTTTTCAGTTGATTCCTCTGAGTCATTCTTTCGATTTTAGATCCCACATGGTCGGAAATAGCTGATAGATACGAGTACGAACCAGAATTATTTTCCAATCCTCAGGCGTTACTCGAATTAGAAAAAGCGTTGGGAGATGATCCTAATATTTACGATTGGGATAAAGTGAGGATCAAACGGAAAATTCCTGGAAGGTTTACCAATTACAATAAACCGTTGACGGTCTACAAAATGTAGCCGATGAAAAAAATTACATATTTTTCTTTAAATTATGCACTGAAATATGACGAAAGTTGAGCTTTAAACTGTAATTTTTTTTATTTAGTGTTATTGGCCAGAAATACAAAAATTATTAATTTCGCATTTTATCTAGATTTCTGTATAACAATGGTGCTGCAGAGGGCCATATGTTAAATTAAGAATGTGTCAGCAGGCCAGATTCAAATAAAAAAATAATACTGAATTTTTAGAACATTTCATTTATTTAATTATACAGGGGACACCCACCATAGTAGGGTAAAGTATGGTATTACGCTCCACATTTCAAAAATAATCCAACAGCTCACTTTTTTCCCAGGATTTATTTCGGACAAAGTCATAACGTAACACTTTATTGTTTCATGATAACGAGGCTTAGTAGGAATTTAATTTCTTATTCTTATTTTCGGCACGTTTTTTCTTACGGCCACATATCAGTATATAAGGTACAGCTTTCGTGCAACCACTTACTGCAAATTATGCACCGAATCCAGTCATCCTTCGATTTAGTTGAATAATAGTGCTCTCGACACTCATCACAATCTGTATCTTCAATATGCTCTGAAGAGTCGCAATGCATATTCACTCTTAGCTTTGATACCAGACTCAGATCTCGTTCCAAAACATCATCCCCTTTAGTTTTCTTCTTATCAGATAGGACTTGAAGCTTGAGTTTATGTTCAGGTGATGTTAGGATTGTGGGAGTGTCCTTCTCTTTTGGTTTAGATGTTTGGTCCTTTTCTTTTGAGTCAGGTGTCGATTAAGGTGTTGGATCTTTTTTTTTGGCACTTAGGGTCTATTGTATCATCAACTCCCACTTCAGTTGCGACAGATATAGCGAAGAATGGTCTGGAATGATTGATGTATCGTATGGATATATTCCAGTTGCCTTGAATCCCGCAACTCCATTAGTTACAGTAACTGCCTTGCCCCATCCTTTTCTGTACTCATAATGAGTAAACGTCTTTGGATCCCTTCATGGCAATAACATGTTCTGCTTTGTTGTTGACTTGTATGCCAGTTTAGTCCATGTTGAATATCATGGACGGCTTATCCAGAAATCTTTGTCGGTTAATATCCTAAGTAACAAATCAAAGTAGTCACAGATTTCTTTTCTGTTGTGTTATTGGCGACACGCCAATTCAACTGGTTACTCGTTATCTTGGTCATAGCCTGTTTTTCACGCTGGCTTCCAACACATGGTCGCGGAAGCTTTGAATCATTTCCTACACATCGCGCTAGGTGGAATGATCTTGAACTTCATTTTTGATTACCGAGTGAGTAGAAGATATACTGCGAAATGTATTTGATTCTCAGCGTCTTGCTGGAGGCTGGAATCTGTTCTTAAAGTTCTAATTGACCAAACTTATTCCGAATGCCGATTGCCAACTATTGTGCGCCCTTGATACGGACAGGGATGTTCCAGGCCATCGAATAATTTTTCGACAGAGCGAACAAATCTTGTTGCAGATCCGTAGTAACTCCTCTGTACGCACACATAAATTCATCGAAGGTAGGATCAGGCTCTTGTCGCAAATGATTCACTCCTTCCTTTAGGTCATGGTCTCTTTCGGGTAGCGCTAGTCGATTTTGGTAGACTACTTTCGGTTTTCTATTGGGGATCTTGCTTTTACGATTGATCCTTTTCTTGATTAGGTATGGACCTTCCCATGATTTTTGTAATATTGTCCTCGGGTTGTGGGTCATACATCTTTAAAAACGCCGTCTGTGACTTCCGTGTCGTAACTTTTTTTATTATGTCACTGCCAACATGGAGATTCAAGCGAACCAATTCGTGTATGTCGTCCATTCTCCTCCTCAATTGGATCACGTAATCTTCTCCCCCTAAGTTTTCTCCATGCAGTCAAATTGTAAGTCACAAGGAAGTCTCATTTTACGTCAAAACAGATTTTTTGGAGGTGTTCCACAGTTGGACTCATTAATAACTGATCGATAAGCTATTACAAATAGGAAGATAAAAGCATTCATGAGATAGCTAACGCGATTGCTGAAATTGTTGAAGTCACAAATTTGGATTGTTAATGAAAGTAGACCGTCTTATTTTTTGACTCCTTGACTGAACCACGGTGAATCAGGTTGAAAACTTATCCCGTCAAGACAATGGCCAATAGGACGTGTCTAAATGATCGTGTCACAAATCATGGTTTGGAGATAGCAACCAGATCTAAGTAAGTTCAATATCGAGTCTTTATTGGTGTGCTTTGCAAGAGTTGTCCGTATTATTGTTTCAGGCACTGTCTTGTAGGTATCAAGGAGGAGAAGTGCTCTATATAAATTCACTCAACAGCAAAAAAATCGGACGCTTCTTATTTTTCTTATTAAAAGCTAATTTTCAACAATGTGTATGTTTTTGTGGGTATTCTAGTTATTACAGAGAATGTATGGTCTAAATGCATTGAACTAATCCCTTTAGAATTAGTAAGCAATTAGGTGAAACTCAGATTTGATTTATTTGTCTCAAAGTTGATTTACCTGTCGGATCTATTCTAAACTGTAAGTAGTTTTTCGCATATTTGAACATCTTCAATTTATGAACCGAGTCTTTTTTGTGATTAAAGGACATGTTTTTTTTTTATTTTGGTCCATAATACTTACAGAGCATTGCCCAAACGCTTGGAAGTGCGAAGTCTACCATTCACGATGCACTCCGGCGTTTCCGGGAGACTGGTAACTACGATAGGAGGGCCGGAAGTGGGCGACCAAGGGCAAAAACGGCAATAGACGTTCGATTTATTACACAGTCGGTATAAGATAGACTTGAAGTGGCTCGAAATATACGTGTAAGTGCAGATACAATGCGGCGGAGACTGAGGGAGCACGAAATTATATCAAGGCGACCCGCAACAGGGCCCTTGTTCCTGGAAATGCGTCGAAGAGAAAGGCGATTATTTGCCGATCAGTATTCTCATTGGACTCTGGAATAATGGGGAACCGTTTTATTCACGGATGATCTCGATTTGGTTTATAACACTCAGACGATCGAGACAGAGTGTGGAGACTACCAGGGGAGGGATTTGCTCAATGTACCACTCGTGAATCACGGCATTTTAAAAGGAGATCAGTTATGTTTTGGGGTGGAATTAACTCCCACGCCCGGACTGAACCGATTTTCATAAGTAATGGGGCTCTGACTGCTCGGAGGTACATCGAAGAAGTCCTCCTAGAGGCTGTGATCCCATTTGCTCGATTTATTGGCGAGCAATACTATTTAATGCAGGATAAGGCTCGTCCACATATCTCCAGAATTGTTACAGAACACTTGGCTCAAGTGGGAATCACAGTTTTGGACGGGCCTGCACGATCTCTCGAAATGAATCACATAGAGCATTTGTGGGACAATTAATGGAGGTCTGTTAGAAGTCGCCTTCCCCATCCTAGTCACCTAAATCAGCTCCAATTGTTCTTCGAGAAGAATGGGATGCTATGCAGGTGGAGTACGTCCAAAATTTAATTTATTCGATGCTCGACAGGGTTAGAGCCCTTCGCCGTAGCAGAGAGATTAATACTCGCTATTAGAATTATATAAATTGTTAGAACACCTAATAAAAATGAAGAATAACGTTTTTTATAATAGGTGTTATCATTTTTTCTTGTTTTTTTTTGTAAATAATCAATAAAAATTATTCACTTTTGGCAGATTTTGTTTAAATAACCTATAAATTAATCGATTCTTACCCTAAATTAAAAAGATTAATATATTTATGTAGTCACTTTCCACCTGTTTGTTTGCATGACAATAAGTATTCAAGTTCGAACTGACAGTGAAATAAAAAATGTCCTAAGAAATTTGACAAAGTGATGACATTTAACTGATTTCTTAAGTAGATTTTAGAAAATTTTTAACCCGATTTACGCTTAATTTCAAGGACAGATATGCTTAGAGTCGATGATGACTTATCGGAACGACTCAGTAAAAGAAGACAGAGAACTCTGGAGCATCAGTTAAATGTATTAGAAGAGAAACCCATAGACTCTTTGGATCATATTATAAATATAAGGGTATCCGATGCGAAACTTCGCGATCTGAAAGAGAGAACACCCCTGTCAAGAAAATTTAAAACTATCTTAGGAGTTTGGGAGCCCATGTCATACAATGAATTCGAACATCAAATTAAACGGTAAAGATTCACTTATCTTTGAAAGGTTTCTAATACTCATTAGAAGAAACCTAGAGTGGTATGTAAAAATGTTATTTTTGTGATCAGTTCGAGCCAAATTTGATCACAGGGATATTTTCGTTCTTCCTTACTTGACTGGATGATTTATGATTAGAAGATGAGATGTGTTGTCCTGCATACAGAAATACTGCTTTATATCTGCCTTCCACGACCTGTATCTGTAATAACTACGACAGACATTCAGTTTTCCTGTATTAAAGGTATTTTTAGGGAATAAGTACTCAAGTACAGCAATGTTTCAGTTATTTGTCAACATAGCTACCACTTGATTTAGTATCTTTCTGTCGTTGAACTGTGCCTCTTGTCAATTGAACCAACTTGTGCCAGACGTCGTCAGAACTTCGCTGTTGCCATAACGCTCTCCATAAAACAGGAATTTCTTAAGGTGCATGAAAATGAGATAAACGCTGGGAACAAAATCCAAGCTGTAGAGTGGATGAACAAACAACTCTCAGCTGAATTCCGTCAAAGCAGCAGCTGGACGAGATGCGGACGAGCATCGCCTTGGAGGAGCACACAACCCGCAGTAAGCTTTACAGGCTTCTTAATTTGAGTGGCACATCGCAATTTCCGTAGTGTTCCACGAAATTTTCAAGCTTTCGTTGACACGTCTAATTACGTTTACTTTAAAGGGGAAAACATCAGGAAACTAAATTTCTAGATGTACCTCATGTATCGATAATCGAATTCTTGTTGTTGCGCAGTACTTGTATGTTACTCTGGGGCATTCTCGTTTCGTTCATGTCGGTGTATTGGAGATCGTAGATTGGATCGTACTATAGTGGGATATCACTTAAACGCCCAGTTCCATGAGATTTATTACACCAGCACGTATCTACAGCTGAAAACTATCGTTTTTTAGCCGTTGGCTTGAATTTCAATATGGTTCTCATTGTTTCATTTCATAAAATATCAATATTAACTTTGTTAACCTTGAAGAATATCAACCATTTTTAAATTAACACAAATTTGTCAATATTTCTTCTTTAAGAAGGTCCTCTAGTTTCTCGGCTGTTTTATTACGATTTTTTCAATAATTTTTTACGGGAAAACCGTGGAAATAATCAATATCATTGTTTTTGCATAATATTTATTAACATTTAAATAAGTTTCACAATTTTCTTGAAGTTAAAATAAAATAGTTATACTGGCCGACAGGAAAACGACAAGTAAAAGAGGTACCTGACCTTGTACAAAAATGCGGCTGTTCTGTTTATTTGAAATCAAAAAACCAAACGGTATTCTAATCTTCATATTCAAGACTAAGAGATTGTACTGCACTGAATTCTAAATTAAAAAAGTTGACTTTTTTATAAATTTTTTAAAATTACATTCTATTTTTTATTCAGTTTTTCGCTCGTAGAGAAAAAACGATTGGAGCAATCATGATAATCCTAGTTCAATCGCTGGCTTATAATATATTAAAGATGCTGTATAAATTTGAACATATAGCATTTAGGTATTTTGATTTATCACCATGTGGGGAACTTTTTTTCCTGCTTGTATTTCACACATTTCTCACCAAATATCAGAATATTCATTTACTTTTGTATAGTTTCAAGAACATGAAACCCACTATTATTTTTTCGACTTGTATTCCGGGATAGCTAGGAAACTTTTCCCCATAAGGAATATTATATCACCTTGAAGCTTCAAACACTTTGACTCTCTTAGAACTGAAAACAACGAGACTGCACTGGAGATACAGAAGAGTGAAAGCTGGAAACAAGGCGTATTACAGTGCCCAGAAGATGCTGAAATCCTGCTTAACGGGCGCACAAAAGAGTATCTATCGTGCAGAACTAAGTCCAGTGGTCATGTATGCTTCTGAAATATGGACAATAACTGCTAGAGACGAACTGAGTCTCAACTCAAAGTCGGCGTATCTATAGCACAATTCAAGTCCAAAGAGGATGGCTTATCCCTACTAATGCTGAGACTTACGCTCTGTATGTGGAGCCCAGTCTGGTAGCAGAGATCAGGAGATGGCTTGGACAAATCGAACGGATGCCGGAAGGTCGAGGAGTCAAATTTGCATACCGGAAAAAGCCGGAAAGCCGCAGACTACCAGGACGACCATTCATAAGATCGACATAAAACAGGACCTAAAAGTACTAGGCGTCCGGAACTGGCGGAGAAAAGTACAACATCATTGAGGCTAAGGTCCTTTGAGGACCCTAGTGCCAATTGGTAAGGTAAGGTAATATTCCTCGTGGGGAAAATATGATGTTAGTTTGATTCTCGAACTATTGCCAGATATATTTTAAATGAATATATCTATCTGGCCAATTTTCGGAAAATAAGTTAAAATATTTCAAAAAGTTTTTGTTGTAGTGACAAATACGTCCATTTACATATAGATAATTGAAATTTATTGGTTGTTATCAGATTATATAAATGCTGTTTGAAAAGTATCAGAGATCTACACGAACTCCATATTAGACGTTCAATAGGAATGAATATTCTAGAAGATATTGTAAATAGAGTGGATCCTGATTTTTTAAACATATCTCACGTTATCCATTTGATTTGGTGCATTATGAGTTGTATGCATCATTTTCAGGTAAGTGGGCCAAAAGAGATTGTTACAGCATATGTTGGTGTTATTGGTGAGTGTGGTCCATGAGTTCTTAACCTAACATAAACAAAGGTAACAAACAAAAGAAAACTGTGATTTATTCGCGATATATTCTCCATTTATTCCCACGCCCTTTTAAAGTCAAAATGTTCGCATACCGCCCCAAGTGGGGTAAACCTATGCATTTGGTGGATTGGTAGACATAGGACCAATACCTGAAATTTCGAATTTCCCCAATTTTTTTGGTTAATCTGTTTTTAGTTTCTATTATCATTGTCCACCGTCAGTTTTTTCTAGTTAAAATTTTCCACCTGAGATGTTTTATTAAATAAAGTACCAAGAACTAAACAGAATTAATTTCACAAGCGAATTAACTACAATTTATTGCTAAGTTGTTTAAAGCAACCCTATTTTATATTAAAATATATGCTGATACATGTTTATGAAACATTATTTTTTTCGTTTTAATTTTAAGAATAATCTAGATTTTTCTTCATGTAATTCACGACCGTTTTGATTATCCGAAATTAATCATCTTTATTACGATAAATGTAACTTGTATCATAATTTAAGTTTATGAAGCTTGATTATTTAATGAAAAACAAAAAAAATGGATTTTCATAGAAATCTACCTCTTCAGAAATTAACTACAAGGTTTATAGTTTACTTTCTATTAATAATTAACTGTGGGTTCGTGCCGGCTTAGGAGCTTACATTTTTTTCTTTTTAGCTCTTGTTTTTTTCAAATGTTATTACTATAGATTCCAGTTCCTTTGTTATTTTTCCTTGAAAAATTCGACTATTACGGTAGGCATGACTAGAAGAAAAATGGGGGGCACATCATTTTTCCCATGTTTTGAAACCTCCTGAACACGATTATGATGGTTTTTCGAATGTATGTAGTTTATATATAAATCTATATATGTATCTGTTTAAGCTACAATTCTTATTTTCGTCTCTGGAGCAATGGCTATGGGTCCGATTTGGTTCAAAATTAGCATACATGGTTTTTTTGGCGGTGGATTGATGTTATTAGAGTTGGGTTGAAAACAAATGAATATTTCGAGGGGTCGCAGCGCAAAAAAAGTGGTTTTTGACCTTTGCTCACCTCTCTGCAGGTCAAACGAAAACCGACTGAAAAATGAAATTTCACTTGTAGGTTCAATTAGTTGCGAGATGATTTCCTGTCTAAGGTCGAAACTTTCCATCTCCACCCCTCTCCATTTTATGGTCATTTTTGTTATATTTTCTTATTTTTTGGCCAGAAAAAGTTTCACTGGAGGGTTCGAACTTCGCATGCAAATAGGGGTGATGTTGAAGAATTGTCTTTCTCAAGTTCAAAGTTTTCTTCTTCAGTTCTTCTAGCACAAAACGCCCGAAATCATTTTGATCGTTGTAATTGTTAAACTGGACCGCCTCCTATTTAATGAATAATACGAGTATGATCGTTGCTAGGGTGATTTTTTTTACTTCCCATTTTCGAAATTTCTCGTCATTATGACAATTTTTTCTTTGTTGTCAATTGGACTTGAACAAGAGGGTTCGAGACCACCGGGTCTATTGAAATTATGAATTTTCATTCGAGAGAGAGAGAGAGTTAATTTGTGAAATGAAAAGTTATTGAGGAATAGCAAATTTTCCATGTAAAGAAATAAGATTGAGAATTGATATCATTTCCAAGAAATTCATTTTATTGAAAGATTTGTTTGTGTATTAGTTAAATTCTTCATTCGACGAAAAATTCGACTTTCGTGATGGAGCTCTGTTTCTCACGGCTTTTTTATACTGTATGAAAGTATTATTGTCTTTAATCCTCATGAATAGGCTGCCAGGAAGACAATAAAGATATAAAAATCGTTATCGGGATAGTATTAATAGCAATATGAACAAAAATCGCGAAGTTTTAAATTTTTTCAGAACAAATTATATAAATATCAATAATCTTGCACTCGAAAATATTCTTAAGAGAAAGGAGTTCTGTTTGCGCGAAGAACATATTGTAAATTGAATGGTACCTACTCCTCTTATATGGAAAAGGTGGCTTTTGGCTTTCTGAAAAACCCTGTAACCCTTTTATACGGCTACTCCTATCAAAAAAGTGAACTAAATAAAAGTTGCTAACAACAGAGTGTGGAATCAATTTACGACGTCAAATAATAGGGTATTGATTGAAAAAAATGTCTTCTGGGCCACCCTGAACATCAACTCGGCCAGATGGGACCAGATCAGGGCTAAATGGTTAATTTTTAATCTCTGTGAAGTCACATACGTAGCCTTGGAAAGCAAAGCGAAGTGTGGATTGGACCATTGTTAGTAGAAACTTTAGCTGATTCTCCCACGCCTATATTCGATAATTTTAGGACGCAACTGCCTTAGTAAGCCGAAGTAATATGACGCGTTAACGGTTTTATTTGGTTTCTCAAAGTCAATCAAAAGTATACCCTCACAGTCCCAAAATATTGTAGACTTCACTTTTTTCGTACTTTCCATAACCTTTGCTTTTTTTGGCACGAACTCTCCTTTCCGATGCCACTCCTTAGAATCTCTTTTGAATAGTGGATCATAGTAGAAGACTATAGTTTCGTCACCCGCTACAATTGATCGGATTTTTTTTGCACTGCGTTGAAAACTCGAGGCAACCACCGTTTACTAATTTTTGTTATGTTTACATGCTCATGTAGGAGTCTTCTAACACTTTTTTTGAAAATGTCGGTCTTTAAGGTAATTTCTTTTGTTTTTAGGCGCCGGTCATCATTTTATTGTTTTCTGGAGTAATCACCATCACAGGACCTCTCGCACTCTCTCATCTTCTAATGATTCTAGTTTCCAGCGAAAAAATTTAGAGCAATTTTTGATTGTTGAAAATGATGGACACAAGCCACTATAAACAGCCCCCATTCTGTTTTTGATTTGAGCTGGTGTGAATCCTTCCTATGTCAAAACTTTTATGAGAGTGTGAAACGAAATTTGAACCATTTTTCAAGACTACTTGATTGAGTGATCGTTCGAGCCCCATTATAATAAAATAGATAGAATCAGCAAGTTGAAACTTTGTATAAAGCATGTTGAGACTTGTCACTAACGCCCCAACTGCCATTAATATAGCAGCCCAATAGATCGAGAATGTTTTTTGGTTAGAAATTGATTTAGGATGGCCCTGATATAGGATTTATTGTTTCTTTTGTCCGCGTGTAAGTGAAAATAGCCGTCGAAACAATTTGATTAAGTGAAATGAGTAACGGGTACAACTCATACGGCAATATTTCCTGTCATCGGCAATTGATCTGGTGAATAAGTTTACCAGGTTATAGAGAAATACTAGAAAACACCGACGTTTGGTTAAAGATGATTTGGGTA
Organism: Diorhabda sublineata; assembly: GCF_026230105.1. Taxonomy (NCBI): domain Eukaryota; kingdom Metazoa; phylum Arthropoda; class Insecta; order Coleoptera; family Chrysomelidae; genus Diorhabda; species Diorhabda sublineata. Next base: position 5,826,735 of record NC_079479.1, read on the forward strand.
CATGATGATTCATATAATACTGATATGAGAGTTGTGTACATGTGCGGTAGCTTTTGGGAAGCTCGAGGAAAGCCTTAAGACAATTTCATTCTAGATTTTGAATTGAATATGAAAATAACAGAAAATTACAAACATTGTTTCTTTAGCATTAAATTTTCCGATTGGAATTATAAGAAATGTTTGTCTTTAGTTGAGGCTGAGAACATCGGAATCTGGATTAGTATCTTGGGCGAGAAAAAGAAAATCGGAACGTTGCGTAATGGTGTATCAGAAATTGATAAGAGTGATAAATAAGAATATGTATCGGATTGCAGTGAATGCTATAGTTACGTTTTATAGAGAAGGTAAACTTTGGGAAATCGAGTTTGCCTGTACTGCATTGATAATCAAAATTTTGGAAATTCATCGTTATGTCAAAGAAGGTAAAAGCAACATTGAACAGTTTTGTTTAGAATAATTTCTTTTTATTATAAGTAAAATTATCCCTTCAGGGGATATTTTATTACAATAACGAACTGATCAAAATATATCAATGAGTAATTTAATTTTAATTTAATCTACTACTTGCAAACTTAACTAAAGTCTGTCTTTTTAGCAATACCTAGGTTCTAGCAATTATTTACACTAATTTTATCGTGCACACTAACCGAAATACGGTTCGGTTTTTCACTACACTATACACTAAACTAGCTCAAAAGGTTGGGTCTTCTTAAGTCTTCTATTCAAGTTTACATTGTTCAGGAGCTGGATTTGCCTCAATGTTGGTGTGGTGAAGAAGTCGTGGTTTCCTGCGAATTTTTTTATGGTTTTTCTAACAGTTTCTAAGTCCAAGTCCCTGTGTAGATGACTGTTTCTGTAGTACAAAAAGGGATTGCGTAATGTTGTATCAAAAATTGATAAGAGTGATAAATAAGAATACGTATCGGATCGCCATGAATGCTATAGTTATATTTTCTAGAGACATGGCATTTTATAATAGTTTTTCAACTATTACGTTGAAAATTTAATGCAGAAAAGCAAATTTTCTACCAAATTACCTTTATGGAAGAGAAGTTTAGATAGAATTACGTTTGGAAAAATCGATTTTCAACAAAATAAAACTCATAGAAGCCAATTCCGGAAAAAACTAAGCCAAGAGGAGCCCATTTTTGATATCACTCATAAAGTGAAACCCATTTTTGAGCAAATTGAGTGTAGAGAGAAAATTGCTGCTCTGTTTAAATGTCAAACTCAATATTTCTCCAAATTAAATTTAGAAAATTTTGATTATATTCGTCCAAATCAAACGAATAAGAGCCAATTTTTGATTAAAATAATGAAATGAGACATTTTTTTAAAAATTTACTTTATAATGCCAATTTTTCAGAAATTGATCTATAAAAAAGTACTCCTTGAGTAAGTTGTTATATATAGCTGAGAATAGAACATTATGATTTGAACTTAGAATCTTCCATTTTTGATAATATTAGCCAGAAAAGACAATTTTTAAGTAAATTATCTTTGGAAAATTCAATTTTTGTGAATACTGGCCAATTTACATTACAAGAAAATCTAATGTTTTGGTTAAAAAAACAGTTTTTGAGTCAATTATACATGAAATACAGTTTGTGCCTAAATTCCTTTTGAAAATCACAATTTTTGATAAAATTGAATTCTTCAGGCTAATTATTGAAAATTGAGCTCAGAAATGTCAGTTTTTAACTAAATTGAATTTATAAAATTCGATTTTTGATAATATTGGCAAATTTTTCACTTAATTAAAGTTAGAAATTTCGAGTTTGGGATAATATTAGCCATAAAAAGCTCCGTTTTAACTAAATTGAATTTATTGGTCTCAATGTTTGATAGTATTAACCAAGAAAACCAAATTTTTCAATCAATTTATAGTGAAAAATTCAATTTTTTGATCAGATTATATTTAGAATATATAGTTTTGGCTAAATTTTACTTGAAAATATTGAGTTTTGACAAAATTCAAAAGGCCAATTGTTGAAAGAATAATTTCAGAAAAGTTTTTTGTGACTAAATTTGAAACGAAACTTGAATTTTGACGAATTTATTTTAGTATTGACCAAGAAACGCTCATTTTTCACTAAATTGGATTAAGAAAATTCAATTTTTGAAAATATTGGTTTAGAAAAGCTAATTTTTGACCAAAAAGCCATTTTTCATAATATCAAACATAGAAAGATAAATTTATTTATCAACTTATATTCAAAAAAATAGTTGTTGGCTTGTTATTTTGACTAATTTTGAGAAAATCTAATTTAATTGGCGAATTTTTGGAAAATTAATCTCAGAAAAACTCTTCTTTAACCGAAGTAAATTGAGAGAAATCAATTTTAGCAAAATGTACCAAAAAACGTCAATATTCAATCAAATTGAACGAAAAAAACACATCTTGTCATTTTTGAATCAATTTAACATAGAAATTTTCTACTAAATTATACTACAACGATGATTAATTGTAATTCAAGAAAGAGATATTATAATTATAATAAGAATAACCAAATTTTGACCAAACCAAATTCTGGAAATCCAAATAAATTCTAAAAACGACAAGTTTTCACATTGGCATTTAAAATACTTATTTTTCATTTCATAATTGAAACGCCGAGCCGCATAATCTCCCGTAACGAGTTGTCTAATCTTCATGACAACCACGATCACGACTTGCACCTTGTAATAGAAATTAAAATTTTTTGGCGGGTATTAAAATTACGATTTGGCGCATACCGTTAGTAACAAGCAGTTTATTGTGCCGATTTAAAAAATCTTTTGATTTTCCAGACCTTGACGACATAGTTTATACGATCGAGATTGCAACTATCGACAATCCCGACGAAGCCAAGCATTTAACGAAAGTTCTCTGTGAAATTATGAAATATATACAATGTCCCGACATCACAATGTATATTTTAATACACATCATGAATATGTTAGAAAATAGTATTAAACCTAAACCTACAGATACATTTAGTTATGTTTCTCTGAGGAAAGGCATGGAAATATGTGTTCGACACGCTATAAAAATTCTAGAAAGAAGAGAATTGATCAAAGTTATGATAATCGTAATAAACAAATTGAATTCCAACGCTGATAATGAAGAAATTATTATTTGTTTTGGAAATATTGCTGTTTATACCGCTAAGAAATACAATGAACGAGGAGGTAAGTGAAAAGGCTGATATTTGTATCTATTCGTGAGGGTTGGAGCGTAAATCATTAAAACTATTTTCTTTTCCTTGAAAATATCAGTCCTGTTGGATAATGTAACATATACAGACGAAAGATCAAGGTGTTAGTTAATTACATGATGATACTGATACTGAATTATGATAAATGAAGTTGCCATGATAAATGTGCGTCTAAAGACCGTCGAAGTTCCATCACCACATTATGTTAACGAAGTGAAAGACGCCTTTTGTATTTCGTATTGTAAAACGTGGTGTGCTTATTCGTTCTTGCCAATAAGATCAAAGTGACAGTCCCCAGAGGATGATGGCTGATCCAATTCTTACCATACCCCACGTCACCGTAGCTGCTTGTATTATCTTGCAGTTTTATTGCTACATCCACAAGATTTGGACGTTTATCCCGAAGTCGTGACAGTCCTTAGAGGATGATGGCTGATCCAATTCTTCCCATACCTCACGTCACCCTAGCTGCTTGTATTATCTTGCAGGTTTATTGCTACATCCACAAGATTTGGACGTTTATCCCGAAGTCGTGACAGTCCTTAGAGGATGATGGCTGATCCAATTCTTCCCATACCTCACGTCACCGTAGCTGCCTGCATTATCCTGCAGGATTATTGCTATATCTAGAAGATCTGGACGCTTATCACGAAGTCTACTTTTTACCTGTAGCAATAGCAATAGCAAGCTCCTATAATGCTATAAGGTCTCTATTCTGCCATGTAAAAGAACGTGGCAAATGATGACACCCCTGACTTTGTACGCGACGATTACCATCAACTTGGCTGGGGAAGGTGATGACGGAACGTCTGTCTCATTGGTGATTCAGCATATCACCATTCCGCAGACTGACTTTCCCATTAATGGTATTAAATTTTAGTGCATAATCCGTGTGGGTAAATCGTTGATAAGTAATCAATAACCATTATTAACACGTTGAGCCCAGAGCGGTCCATAGGCCCGCAATTTAACCCACACCACAGAGCGGTCCTATGAACCGCATCACGTATTTTATTTTGGGACCTTCTGCACGGCCCAAGGGATCTTATTTAAATGTGTTTACAGTTTGGTGGGACCGTTCTGCGTCCTTGAAGCAGAATCTTGCGCTTGGTCTATTTGATTTTTTTTTGTGACATTCAACTCCATTGTAAAACAAAAAGCATTACTTTTCAAATTTTTTTGTTAACTTCAACATAATTCAAGTAATATGTGATTAAAATCTTTGGTCTCTGCCATCTTTACATTACCTTTACCTATTTTTGCTAAATTTTGTTATAGTCGACAACGGCTTCAGGTTTAATCACCATTCATGATCGTCTGTCAAAAAAATTTGGGGAAAGTTCATCAATTTTGGTGGGGACACAACGTGTTAACCATCTAGAGTTTAGGGGTTTTCCAATAAGGAAATAAAATTTCCTTATTGGATTTATTTATTTCCAATAAAATAAAAACCATTTGAGATATTTCAAAAACTCAATTATTGGGTTGAAGTACATTCAAAACATTTCAATTCTTGAGTGAGCCTGATCTTGTATGAGTGTAAAGTAAGATCCTTACGCAAAATTCGCCATAAAGTGGTCTTGGCGAACGCCGTGGAATTGATTGATTTGGATCATATGCTACGGACGTTTCAGCGGCAGCGATATTTTCTAAACTTCGACCAACCCGTAGTGTCACTGGCACGGCAACATAACATAACGAATATGTAGACTCAAAATTTTTCGCTAAACATGTTACTGCCTGCTTACGAGGTCGAGAATTGCGAACGAAAATCGAAGTTAACTCTCTTAAAGTAGCGGCCACCGATTCCGAATTTCTGTAGTAAATTTGCAGACGTTGTTCGTTCCACTACTTCACCATGATGAAAAGGTTATTATTAACGCCCAAAAAAGTGATAGGAATCAAAAATAGATCTTTTTTTAAATTATCGACGTTCGGAACTATGATCTAAATTTCGTTCAGGGCGAGGATCCACAATCATCTGATGGGTAATATACCTGAACCCAGGTTATAGTTTCCGAAAATTTCTTTAAAACCAAAGCAACCAAGTTCATTACTTTAATATGAAGAAAAATGCTGCCGAAAGTAATCGTATTTTGGTGAAAGTTTATGGTGAATATGCTCTAGTTGAGTGAACGTGCCAAAAGTGTTTTGCACGATTTAAAAGTGGTGATTTTGGCTTGGGCAGCAACTACGCCATCGTACCGTAGTCGGGCTTAGTATCGTGTGTCTTTGGATTAAGGAAATTTAAAGACATTATTAGAGGGCGAACCTCTAGGAGCAGAACAGCTCGGTTCGAGACGATTTAGGGATGGAGTTGAGATATTTTCGTTGATGTAGAGTGGACGATTTGTTTCTTCGAATTGGCAATGTTCTCTTTGGGTGTATGTGAGAAAGGGTGTAATAAAAAGGTAGAGAAAAGTAGGTATGTGGGTTTTTATGAAAGTGTAGGAAGGATATTAATAAAGGCGATTCAAAAATTCTATTGTTCAATTGTTGGTTGGTTGAGTGACGGAAGAATATTGTTCTATTGAGGTAATTGTTTAGGGAAACGGTTGAAGGATGAAAAAAATCGTGTATAATGTATTTTTAAGAGTATTGGTGGAAGTGCACCAGGCGTGGTCGCTACAGGCATAAACTAAGATTTATTTAGGATGAATTTCCAGTGCTACAAGATTCTATTTAAGATCTTTCAATTTTAGGTAGGCAATCTTTCGTGGACGGTCCATTACCGATGGTTCTAACTTTATTTAGATCAAAAGTAACAAAAATGACATTAATTGGATTGAAAATCTGGCAAAGTATAGTTGACCGAGGAAAGAACGCGCACCATTTCGTAACACCGAAAATTTTTTTCCGCAATTGCGAATACAACATCGTATTGAAACAATGTCATCCAAAAGATAAAGCTCTATTTAAAAAAGTTCGACATCTCTTATACGCAATATTAATTCACAGTTTTTTAGTGAGCGATAACAAAGCTAAACTAGAAACTGTCTATCAAACGATAGCACTCACATTAATAGAGATTCCATGCGGATATTCAGTATCCTGCATCGTTACTATAGCTATGAGTATACAAGAATTCGCTTTCAGTATCATGTCGAGAGATTTGGTGAGAGCTCATCATCTTCACGCGACAGTTTTGTCAATACTCACCCTTATTTGCCATATTCACCACGCAACAGTTTTCTATAAATACGTGAATATGATTATCGAAAGAAGGGCCGAATGGGCGCCACATTTGAATCCGCCGTTGAAAATGCAATACGAATATGCGCAACATCATATTCTTTGGAATAAGCCCGAACTGTTTTTCGAAGATTGGGAAGCGAGATACGGTTTGTGGAAATGCTTCAGAGATCGGATGAAGAAAGGTCGTTTAAAGAAAAAAAAATAGAGTTTAACTAAGTAATCTCTGTGTTTATATTGTAGTCTTTTTATAATTTACAGGATAGTTGTTTGGAAGGAATCAAACTTTTTGTAGAGGAATTGTGATTTTTCACAGGTTTAGAACAAATATTTTTCCAACAGCCATATAAATATCAATTTCGGCTAGCATCTACAGAGGGCATCCTATAAGTAATGTCGGTTTTCATTTGTGTAGGTTCAAACATGTGGAATCTTGTCTTCGATTCTATGGAGAGTACATTTGCTTCACTGTTTCTAATTATTCTTTTTTTGTTTATTGACGACGGAGTACGTCAAATTGAAGGGCAAGACACAGTTACTGAGCGAACATCACAGCGTTGGTTTGATCGATTTAATAGTGGACATTTAACGCTTGAGTATCATTCGCGCTCAGGTTAGACAAAGGATAAAGTCAGAACCTGCCACAAAAAGACGTCGAGTCGGGCGGAAAGACTGAGTGTCTGGTTTAGGGTACTTCGAAATTACTTCAGATGATCAAGCTTTCAATACCGGGGTATATAGTCTACAGTTGATGCTAATGTATGAGATTTTATTGGAGAAATATCTAGGTTTCGCGGGATAAGATCGAAGAACTTGGTGGTATTGAGCTACCACCACAACTCAGATACAGTGCGGATCATGCACCGTCAGATTACTGATCAGATCCATAGAGAAATTCTTGCGTGGGAAAAATTTAGATCCAAAAGAGATATTGAAAATATATACCCACAATTTTTTCCATCTTAACCCAAAAAATGGTTTTATACTTCTTATTTTTAGGTTTTCTTTTTGTGTGATTATTTAATAAACAAATTGAACATTGGAAATTGATATTATTTATGACAAACCCTAAAAATTTAGTTGAGCTTGAGCAAGCGGCATTTGAGGAAAGTGAAAGCATGCCCAGGAGAATGTTAGCTACAATTACATCCAGAGGCGGAAATACACGCTACTAGCGTTTTGAAAAAAGGACATTATTGTTTAGAATACAAGCCTTATTTTTAAGAAAATTTGGTTTTATTGCAATGTTTTTATTTTTTTACTCATTAAAAATCACTCAAAATTACTACACATTGCTTATTATTGCGTCAAAATAATTGAGAAGAAGTTAAAGAATAGCAATATTAATTTAAATTTATTAAACAAAAAAATATTTTCAGAAACCGGGGCGGTTCGTAATTTTTGACCACGAGTGTATATACAAATAATAACAACAATACAATATACACAAAAATGTATAGAAAACGTAAAAGTCGCGCACGTTGAATCTCTAGGAGCAGCGTAGCTCTGCTGAGATCTAGAGCTCTTACATCTGGCTCGCTCCGATGTCCCGAGAAAAAACAAACTTCAATGTAGGAGGTAGATGGATGTAGTTATGTTGGTTTTTCCTGAAATGTTTACCAGGTATATCGTAGAGAATTCAGTTAATAGCATGCTATTAGAACATTAAGAAAGTTAAATGAGAGATAAATGGGAATTCCCGAAAGAAAACAACTCCCAGGGTCGGAATAGTATTGTTTAATTAAGGAATATGTATTTACGAATACGAGGGCAAGTGGCGCGGTTGCCACAATACCGTTAATCGGGATATTTGTTGTTCCACAATAGCATTCTTAGTTTTCTATCCGTTCTTCCTCTTTATTTTAACCTTATTGGTATTCTTTCACTATATTTTCTTTGTACTCGTTCAGTCTGTTTCTCAGAACTACAAACAAGAAGAAAGAAATACAAATCATACAGGTTAAAATTTTTGAAACGTTAATAGTATCTTTTTCTGTTCCTACGAGCTAAGGGACTGGTATGAAGTTGGCCACACACATTTTTAATTGAATTATCGTTGTAAACCCGCTTCGTTCTCTGTTGAGAAAAGAGCTTTTTTTCATTTTTTGAATTAATTATCATTATTTCATTATTGATCATTTGAATTATACATATTTAAGTTAATTTTGATATTGTTCCAAGAGATATAAGATTTTGCTACCAATTTTCCAGCCCGTTATGCCCTGTCTTCGACGCCCCATTTTTAAGCTAAAAATGTATCTATAGGGGGAGTCCGGGAGACTTTGGCCACTTTTTACTTGATGACCCTTAGTTTCCGTTATAATTTATTAAACAAATTATGGGTCATGACATCCCCCTCATAGTGAAATCTTTTCCACCTGATGAACTATCAAAAAATAAAACCGATTCTGTATAATCAACATTTTAATCATCATAGATTTTTGGCTAAACTCTCCCGCCTGGGCTGGTAGGGAGTCTTTGACCAGTCTTGAAAAATAATAGAAAAATGATGGAAAAACAAGTATATTTGTTGAACAAAGTCAAGGCTAACACAGAACATGAAAGAACTTAAAACTAATAACAACGAGAAATCTGAATCTTTGAAGTAAAATCTCTCATAAAAAACAAACAAAGATAACTAAACCTTAAAACTATTAGACTGCGCCATTTCCTATTGCGTTGACGGCAAAACATGCAGTCACTAGTGTCCCCCTGTCTGCAGAAGTGACATGACCAACTCGCCGTACTTTTCTGCTAGCCAATACCTTAGGGCACACTTGGACTGTGGTACATCCGGTCTCGTCACAGTTCCAAATATTATGTGGCTCAAATTTGAACTTGAACTTGAACATTCTTTTTATTAAAGCTTGTTGATCTCGATAGGCTTGTGGCTTCTAGTTTTCTTAAACTTAAGACCGTGTTCCTCTTTAAAAATCAGCGAAACCAATCTTTTCCAGCGGAATTGTTTTCTAACCGTGATTTTGGGTAGCTTTTTGAATGAATCCTAAAATATTCAGCTGCCAGCTGCATAGCTTGTTTCCGTCTTAACCCATAGTTCATTTTGCTACACTAATAAGTAAGAAACAAACACTGTTTCTTCCTCTGATGTGATTATTTGTAAAGATCTGAATTGGCTTCCAAGCTTTGTAACCTTCTTAAAGTTGGATGGATCCCTGATGTAATTTCGCAAGGTATTCCTATTGATTTCATATTTTTTAGCCGTCGATCTAATTGAATACCCATCATTTTTTCTCCTGTACAGCAATTTTTATGGCCATTTCATTAATTCCGTGCTGTTTTCTGTCGCTGTTTTGTTTTCTTCGGTATACGAATGGCATCTTTGAACAGAAGTTTAATAAGTCTGAAAGGAACTTAAAATCAATGTTTGCATTATCAATTTGAAAGTTATTGTATGAAATTGTAAAGATTGAAAAGATAAAATTATAGGCGAGTGAGTTTACCCTGGATAAAGTCTCCCGCATGACTACTTGATGCCATTTTGATCATCCATTGCAAAATCTATTTGTTTAGGATCGAAAAGACTTATAGTATCTCAAATTTGGACAATTTAAGCTATAGTTTACATAATAAAGGTTTTACAATCGCTTCTACCACATAATGGTAGCCAAATTATTCAAAAGTCTATTTTTCACTTATCGGGCAACAAAACACGTTGATGATTAATGATTTGGCAACATTTGGCAACAATAAAAACTTATCTTTCCTTAATAATATGACATTGAGATACTATTTTCAATTTCTCTAATGCAATTATCACTATATTTTGCAACAATTCCGGTTTTATTTTTTTATCTATGAAGATTTATGTAAATCGCTTCCTATTTCTCGAACTGCTCATCCAAACCTATTCTTAATTGCAATAACTACTTAGAGATGTTTTATAATCAATATTTGTACATCACTTAAATCCTTTATGACATTAATCAATACTTCATCAAGTTTTAAAATAATAAAAATGTCTTTTCGTGCTTAAAATATAAAAATTCACTTTGTATATATCTACAAAACAAACCTTGATACCTAATACCAGGATAACATCGAATGGTATTCAGTTGCCATGCTAAAAAACCCATGATAAAAATTACCAACCAATGGTAAACCTATTATTATACCATGTACTAATGGCGACCATCGGTGGTAAGGGTAAAAAAGGCGGTTTCATAATAAACATGCGCAAGATTTTTCCAGTAACATAACTCGATGCACCTCTTCGGAAAGCTTGAAATCCAAAATGATCCTTAAACCTATCGAAAATAAAGTAAAAAATTGGAATCAACTATGTTAAAGGTAAAACAATTAACGATAAATCTAGATTACTGTATTATCTTGTTTGCAGTGAAAGCTTTATACAAGTCGAGCTATTCGCTAAGAGATGGCGCCATATATAATAACTTGTACTATTAATAGAATTTGATGATAGCAATTTTGAAATGGGGTAATTGAACAAATGATTATGATCTCGTAAGGCACCTTTTACTTGTTGGTGAATAAATTATCTTTATTCCGATGGCTTAGTAACCCAGTAATTGCTACAATCTACCAACCGTATAAATTTAAATATTTGCATGATTGTTTTTATTTAGAATTTATTTTGTAATTTGCTCTATTAATCTAAATAAATAATTATGAATCCTGCAGTGGCGTATAAGATTCCAGGCTCCTGGTAAACTTAACGGATGATTCTCTCCAATATAAACAAGCTGATCTAACAATGATGGTATTTTTTGTTTGATAATACTGTTTATTTATAAATTTTTACTTGTGAGAATTTGATAACAAATCATTTCGTTAAGGAGTGCATACAAACTTTATAATTATAATCACTTGTTTTTCTAATAATTCTATTGAGATTGAAGGTATCAAATTTAGAGTTAAAATTGAGCTAAAATCACAATTGTAGTTAAGGTACACAATAATAATTATTATAATTATGTTATTCAGGCTTTCTGTTTGGCAAAAGTGTTATTGACATCATTTTCGATGGATAGAATAGCCACAGAAATCGTGAAAATACAGAAATATCGTGAACATTATAAGAAAGATTGAAGATCATTCTTTATTATTAATAAATCAGCAAGTTTTCTTGTAGAAGTTATTGTTTCTATTTCAAATCTAAAAAAGGATTGAAAATTTGGTTAAAACAAGATGGATTCATCTTTTTTATATAGATGGTCAAATGCTAAAGTCTTTTCATCAGTATCATTCAAATTATATAAAATGACACTGAAATTGGAAACAGTTCCATTTATTCCCAGGATCTCAGTTGATTAATAATGATATATAAGACACGATTGAATACGTTTTATCCATGATTAATTCGAAACTAAACAACAATCGATTGTATGGGTCTTTCAAGACGAGCCACATCCAACAAAAGTTGTTGCTGTACAAAACACTTCGAAGCAAATGGTTGACTGGTTTTTCGGAATAACTGGATTACGTAGAAAGATCAATTCTAAATGGTAAACCAGAAATTTTTCAAAAACATCAAGGAAACCAATCGCATTAGACTAATCATTCTCCACCTCGACAATGCGAGCTCTCACGTTTTTGAACAGTCAAAACATGATTTTTCTTTGCCTTTTTTCCTTTAATTGGCACTATTTTACTTATTGATTTATATATTTTTTTCTGTACTTAAGTATTTCATCAATTTTTAATCTTTAGTTGACTTCATTTTCCCCACTCTTTTGTTTTTGTTATTTGATACTAAACATGTCTTTTTGGCAGCTTCGAGCTCGTTATATGCGTAATTTAGTTGTGTCTTAATTCTATTCGAAGGACATTTTAATACCCATGCAAAGGATAACTATTACATTTTGCATTTACATGATTTTGGGAGAGATAATCAAACACGTTTTTGTTTAACGAAGTCTGTCTATTGAATCTCTTCCTTGTATCTGTATGTCAAGGAAAATATGTAATGTCATCCACTCAGTTATATGTATATAAATATATAACATTTAGTCCATTTTTTATTTAATTGAAAAGTTTGTTCATAAACGCCGTGGACGATGAATAATCACGTCACTCATTTCCCTAACAACTCAATTTTTAGTCTTTTGATGTTGAAAAAGACACTAAACTTCTTCTGATACAAGAAAAAGTAACCATCACTCAATAAGTCGGGTGACTAGTTAAGAAAAACTCATGTTTTGCCAAAAATCGATTTTCCTCGATACCGTATTTGTAGAAGGATTTGTTTTTTGCCTCAAAATAGGCTTCAGTTTCAGTAATTGCTTCTTCATTTAAGCTGAATTTCTTACCGGCGAGCATTTTCAGCGAATAGCCAGTAGAATCTGGAGGCCAGATATGGACTATACGGTGGATGATGAAGCAAGTGTAATTAGTTCAATTTAACCATGGTTGCCATCGTACAATGTCTTAATGTAACTGTAGTTTTTTATTCTATAAATTAGGCCGTTTTTCGTTGATTTTTGAATGAAAACGATCCAACAACTCTATGTAGTGTTCGCTATTGATTTTCTCTCCCTTTTGGAGTTAGTCGATGAACAATATTCCATGTTGATCCCAAAATACTGAAGCCATAACCTTCCCAGCTGACTGTTGTGTCTTTGGACGCTTCGGGCGTGGTTCATCGGTTGCAATCCACTCATATGATGATTGTTTTGATTCCGGAGTGAAGTGATGGATCCATGTTTCTTCATTGTCACATATCGATGCGAAAAATCTGATTTATTACGTGTAAATATAGCCAAACATTGCTCTAAATGAGTAAATGCGTCAGCCACTTTGAAAAAAGCTTTCTTATGGCCCAATGTTAATGCATAATTATAAACACACTGCTTTCTGATATTTTCATGGCCTCAGCTATCTCACACAATCTAAATTTACGATTAGATATAACCAATTTGATGTTTTCTAGAGTAACCACGTATCTCAATTGAACGAGCAGAACGTTCACCATCATTGGTATCTGTAAGACCACGTTTAAGTTCAGCAAATCAATAACAAATACTTTTTTCGTTGGAGCAGATTCCAGATAACACTTTTGAAGCCATTGCTAAGCTTGTACAGTATTTTTTTTCGTCAAGAAGAATAATAACACACGAAATTGTTTTGAATCCATTGTTTTGAAAATAACAAAAGTAACCTCACTTAAATAGCTGTCATTTTTTTCTTACTTATCGAAATGTCATGAAATTTGACACAAAGCCTTTTGAAAGTTGGTACTTCATAAATGGCATATGAATTTGGCAATGGTAGTGCCATCTGTGTGTCAGTCACACGATTTAAGTGATATCTACTAGTCACAGGAAAAAAAAAATGATTTTTCTCGTCCATTTTTCTATATTACTTAATAAAATCATCCTGTATTCATTTTGCGAAGATAGAATAGTTTTATTATTCTGTCGTATTTATGAATAAAGTGTAGATAAATGGGTTGCTGGATGCATTATCATAATAAAATTTCATTAATCTTAGTTATATGTACTTTTGAAAATTATGTAGCAGGTGTCAAATTGTATTACTACGTGAATTAATTATAAAGAACTTCATTACAATATAAATAGAATAAAATATAAAATATAATAAAAAAACGCGAAAAAAAGAGTTGAAATGATATTACAACGGCGGTTAAATCAAAGCGGTATATTCACTCCTTTCTGAGAATAATAATCTTCAATGGATTTTCCATTGTAGTGATATATCATTTTTATAACTAATAACCAATACTATTTTGTCTATGAAACAATTTTCTGATACCGGTCAATATATTTATTCAAGGTTAAGAAATACTTTTGTGGTTACCGGTTCTTAAGAAGTATACACGGTTTTTAACTTTAATTTTACACCCCCGTGGGTAGAATTGTCTATCTGATAGATCGAAATTAATTAATTATACATGCATCATACAGAAACTAAAAACTTTGGACAATAAAAATAAGAAAGCCTCAAAAACCCCAAAGTGGCTAGCGGGGTATATCAGGTTCACTAGAAAACACTTCGGCCTAAGACAAAGCTTTATTGTCATAAGAAAATTTCACAATTTTATTACTAAATTGATTTTTTGCCAGTAAATTGTAGAATTCTGCCACAGAATAATGAGATCTTCCAAGGAGAAATGCCTTTGTCAATCTCCGGAATTTACTAAATCTATTTTTCATTTTTAATTCTGAAGGTTGAATAATTTTTTGGCATTGAAGATGATCGCATTTTTTACCAGATCAGAAGTGGGTATTGTTAAATAAATGTTGAATTTTTTTCTTTTAGCAGGGTAATTATGAATGGATCTCTCAGTTTAGTTGGGAAAGTGTTTGCGTACTAAACAAACAGATTCTAAGATGAAAAGAGCGGGGAGAGTTAAAATTTTGTATTTTTAAAAATAGATTTTGTAATGTGTTCTACTACTTAAACCACAAACGTACCGAATAGCTCTTTTTTGTAATTTGAAGACAGATTCGAAGAGGTGCAAACTACAAGACCCACAGAAAGGCAAACAATAGCAAAGATGAGAGTAGTCAGTAGTGAATTGTGGAAGCAGTACAAGAATCGATCTGTTTAGGTACAGACACATGTGATGACCATTGAAGGGCATCGTCAATATGTACACCAAGAAACTCGAATCGAAGGATCATATTAAATCATAAAACTAAAATTTTCTCAGTGTTTAAGCAGAGGCCGTTCGCGTCATATCAGGTCTTGATCGTAATGAGATCTTTGCTCATGATAGAATTTGAGGCTTGTACATCTGGACCACTCCAGTTATCACTGCCATCATTCGCAAATAAAGTGAATCTACCATCAATTCTTAATTCTGTGACATTATTAATGAATACCAAGAAATAATTGGACCTAAAATTGAACCATTGCCAATCGCAAAATTACTAGAAACTACACCATTAGCTCATACCAGTCATTTTCTATTTTGAATCTAAGATAACAACCATTTTAAAGTAACACAAGCGAAGGTCTTAACAAAATCACGAAAAACCGAAGCCGTATAAAATTTATTATTAAGTGAGGTATATACTTCTTTAATAATAGAAAACATAACTTCATTAGGGCATTTGTTAGGTAGGAAACTAATCGAGCTTTCAAGATCTAGAGGCAATTGACGGCTCTTCATTGGTATTTCAATTATCTTCGGTAAGATTGGTGATGATAACCTTGTGCAGCAGAACAATTATAGCTATTTTTAGACAGCTAGGGACAAGCCTTATTTCAAATGATTCGTTGATTAGAGAAGATAAAACGTTAATCATCACTACTGGAAAATTTAAAAATAATTTTAGAGCTAATATTCTTACTAACGTACATAAAATCATTTTTAAGTTCGTCTTGGTCGAGGTCAATAGTGTTTGATGAACCCGTTTTGTTTCTCAAATCATTGATAACAGACCAAGTTTCTTTCGAGAAATTTTTAGCTCTATAGATGCGATTGTTGTAAGAATTTTCCGATACAATAAAATATAGTTATTGATATAATTGAGTATGTGAGGATTGTCTGACTTAGGCCTGGAGTGTTTCTCCATTGAGACTCCGTGTGATTCTGTAGCCATCCGTTCAGTTCGTTATTGATGAGGCATCTTAAATCTCTGGAAACGGCGCAGCTTCGCAGAGATCTCGGCATTCGAGATCCGATCGCTTCGCGGTCTCGAAACAGAATGGGTGCTAGTCTTAGTATCGAGGGTTGTGGAGATAACTTAAACTTACTATAATACATCAACAAAACTATATGCAAAAATAAATATACAAGGAAAGATTAAACTACGTCGCACGACTTAAATCTCTGGAAACGGCGCAGCTTCGCAGAGATCTCGGCGTTCGAAATCTGATCGTTTCGCCGTCTCGAGACAGAATGGGCGCTAGTTTTAGTATCGAGGGTTGTGGAGATAACTTAAACTTACTATAATACATCAACAAAACTATATGCAAAAAAAATATATACAAGGAAAGATTAAACTAAGTCGCACGACTTAAATCTCTGGAAACGGCGCAGCTTCGCAGAGATCTCGGCGTTCCAGATCTGATCGCTTCGCGGTCTCGAGTAAGTATGGAACAATGAGCAGATAGAAATTATTGGTTTTTCCAAAAAAGTGTTCAATCGTATGCTATTCGGACGTTAAGAAGGTTAATTGGAATTTCTTTGGTCAGGTATCGGTCAGTCAGGGGTGGAAGGATTATCTTTTTATTTAGGAAGTTTGTTCAGAGAAATGTGTACCTGTGTTAAGTATTTTTAAGGTAGTCACCACAAATATCTTTAATAAATTGATCCATTGCTTTAGGACCTACCTATATGAAAACTTAATATGAAAATTACTATAGGTACCCTCCATATATACCTTCCGTACAATTACCTCCACCTTTTATCTATTAATGTAACATTGGTAGAGGTCAATGCAATGAAATACCGATGCGCATGAAAAATTTTATGGAAATATTAATCTGCAAAAAGAAAGATCAAAGTAATTGAATGCCCTTGCCACAAATAATTGTACGGTCCATCTCGACTTCAAACCTCAACAATGCAAATCTTTCACTGAACTGATCATTACTCACGTTTTCAACCGTGAAACTCAACTGTTTCACCAAAGAAATACGAATAATTCTAGACTGAATTTTTTAGAAAGGCGTCGGTAAATAATTACTTCTTATTTTAACAGTTAAATCGTAATGTTTTATAACAATAACAAATTATAACGAGACTTGATAGATTATTCTTATTTACTTTGTTATTTGGCTATTTGACTACACATTTAAACTGTTCTATAAGACTTAAGAACACATTTTTGGATCTAAATTGTGTAGCACACGATAGGAAAGAAGATTAATGAATCTCGATGATCTTAATGAACAAAATTCAATTCAATATTTGATATCCTGGGAATTGATAATATGAAAAACCATTTGGTGAAGATTGTTCTAATTCATCCCTTTACAGGGTTATAATTCTGTCATTATTCAGTCTGAAAAATCTAAAATTAAAAAATTGTTATCCTTGAAGCAGACACAAAGATTTGCCATCAAATAACATAGACATATAGAGGACAGGGAAAATTGAAAATTATTCTATGGAACGCTAAAATAAATGAGAAAGAAAGAAACAAGAAAAGACAAGGTGGAAATATGCTCACGAAGGAAGATGAAGTAATAGAGAGATGGAATGAAATTGAAGAAAAGTCTGTATAAATAGACATTAATAAAAATAAGGAAAGAAGTAATAAAAGCTGTTAAAACATTGCATCTAGGCAAAGCATCAGAAACAGACGATATGATTGCTGAAATGATGAAATATATGGATGAAAAGGGAATAAATAAACTAACAGAATTGATAAATGAGATAATAAATGAGGAAAAGATACATGATATTCAAATAAAGGGAAAACAGAATTGAGCAAGTGAAAAGCTATAAATATCTAGGTGTTATAAATAGAAAATAATGTCAGAGTGAGTAAGTAAGAAACAAAGAAAAAGCTGGGAAAATTTAATGTAAATTTGATAAAATGGAAACATTATGAGATTATGGAAACCTGTATAAATATAATAATATAACAGAAATGATATTCCTCGGGGAAATAGATGAAATAAGAAATGAAGCACATAGAGAAACTAAAGATACAGATGAAATAGATGAAACAGTTGAGATGGCTTGGAGACATGTGTCAGATGTCTGAAAACAGATTACCAACAAAACTTTCGAATCCAAAATAATAAAATAGGGATAAAAGAAAGAAAAGGAAAGACATGGAGAAAATAGTATCTTCCATCGCTTCCATGCAAAAGCACTCCACGGTAAACTGACTTATGCTTAATTAAATGAATGTATATAAAACAATACACTTATTTTTGAACGTGTTACCATTGGAAATAAATGTACGTAATTCAACATCACCTTATATATAAAATCTAATACTGAAGCATCACCTTCCTGGCTGGCGTCAATTCTATCATTATTATATATATTTAAGTAGCTACCGGGCTTACTTTGCCTCGTCATCATCATCATAATCGACTTCGAACTCATTATAGAGAATGACTTGATGGAATTGGCGCTTCTACAGCGGCTCTATTTGAATCTAAGACAGCACCTCCTGGTGCTTGTCGCCGTGTCGTCCTGTCGACACTTCTCCTTTCAACTTCTGCTTTGTGTCTGTCGATCGGTGATTGATAGTGGAAAAAATGTTGTTCTTTAGTTGTAGATACGGTGTCATCGTGATTAGAGATTTTAGAAACAATGATAATAAAAATGTTTATTATTTTGTAACTTGTCACTAGAGTTTTGGGAAAAATAAATTTTAGAAAACGAGTTCATATTTGTCGTGAATTACACATTCACATTTGAAATATATCTAACCAAAGGAAATAAACAAAATAATAACACAGACTTTTTGTAGTGAGGATTTAATTGAATATCGCGCATACCCCGTGTCAACTAAATTGGTAATCATGTTTAGTAGTGCTCATAATTGAAAGACTTGACTTGATACACCATCTACAAATTGTTCAGCTTTAGTACGAATTGTTCGTCACCATTCTCAATAGCTTTATCTGACGTATTCAGCAATTAGGAGTATTTTATATGTCGTACCGTTTTAGTTTTTGAGCGTTAACAAACTTGCAGAAAATTACCTGTTTTCGACCAACAAACTGTTCACCGATGAGGCTTAACAGGTTCGTGAATGAATTAAACTCCCGTATTTGAGATGATGAATAAACCAAAGAGGTTCAATCCAGATTAAATTATTGTTTGGTGTGGTTTATGAGCCGATGGAATAATCGGTTCATAAACTTCAACACAGAATGTGACTGTGAATGGTCACCGCGTCAAGATAAGAAAGTATTTGATGTTCGGACTTGCAGACTGTAATCTCGACGAAGTTGGGTTCTAACAAGATGACGCCACTTGCCATAAAACCTACGAAACCATGGCTTTACTACGAGAGCAACTCCACGAACGTATCATTTGAACCAGTGAATTGACCGAATAGGTCGTGTGACATCACACCTCTTGACTTTTTTCTTATAGGGCTATGTAAAGCTCAATGTCTACATTGAAAAATCGGCTATGACTGATCATTGGAGGTCAAGATTAATCGAGTCATGGGCCAAATACATGTATCATTGAAAATTGGAACTTCAAAATGGATATGGATGAAGTTTCAATTGCAGTTTTTCCAGGGTTCATAGGAAATTTCACAATAATCCGTTACTATATTTTTACTGCGATTATTTTCACAGCAAAACAAAAAAACAGTCTCTACACAAACGAAGATAATGGCTACACTGGGTAGATATAGGTAAAAATATACTAAAAAAATGTTTGAAAGAAAACTCTGATATACACACTGCTTTATTGCAATACAGAAATTCACCACTTAAGTATATTGGCTATTTACCTGCAGAGTTATTGATGAGCAGGATTTGCAAGACAAAAGTGCCAATCAATTCCAGTCTTTTGCACCCGAAACTCTATGAAGACGTTTCTGAGAAACTATTGCGAAGACAGAATATTTATAGGTCTTACTATGACAAGAAAAGTAAAGATCTAAAACCTTTGGACCCTAAAACCAATGTGACGATTTTTGATCATGTAAAGAATAAGTGGGTAAGATTCCTTTGGTAATGGGATTAGGCGTAATCGCATTGACCTTAAGGAATCCCTAAATGAGTATGTGTCTAAAAGCAACGAGCCTGACATAGATGAGAGTAGTGGTGAACCTTTAGTTCAGCCTGCTGTGTCACTCAAACTGCTGGAGGCTCCCCCAGAATGTTTATTATCCAGTCCAAAAGTTTTAGATCATGATATCAAAACGAGATGTGGTCGTGTGATAAAAAAACCGGACAAACTAAACTTATACGAGGAGATGTATTATATAGGTTATCAATTATATATTTATTTCATAACTATCCCGCTACCTTTGTACGAGTCAATTAAAAGTTACAATTAATTGGCTCAACAGGCATGGGGGGTTGAGGCCAGTGTTTTGGACTCGAGACAAGACGATCCTAATACGCGGCTTTTTGTCAACAGGTTTTAATAAATACACGTGGTGTTACATTAACAGATTAGTTTTATTTTAACAAAATAGCTCGGATCATGGTATAATACAGTTTGTGTCCAGACACGGTATTATTTTTTGAAATAATCGTATTTAAAAAAGTAAAACTGTCTCGACTAATACATTTTCAGTGAGTTTTTTGACTTTGAAAAGAGTTTTGGAGGTGATTAAGTAAGTGATCGGTCAAAACAAACTGGAGAATAGAATGCAAGAAGAATAAAAACCATTCAAATAAACTTCATTTGTTTGTACAGTCTATTTTCAATGCTTTGGTAAATCTTTTGAGTAAAATTAACCTTAAAATTTCGTTTTCGATTTGATTACCTCGTATTGAAATTAAACTCTATTTCCAAATTATCTATTTTTTATTGTTATTCAATCGAACAAATAAAAATATTTTATTGACATAACCCTGACATTGATCTAATTATCCAGTAGGTAGATGGTTGATGCATACAGAGAACGATTAGTGTTATGTGACGTAGGAACCTTAATAGCCTTCAACTGTTTCTTCCTTATTATCTTCCTCAATAAATTCGAATTGTTTGGGCAAATAAAGTGAGAGGTCGTCAAGATGGCTATATCCTTGTTATCATACCGGCCAGAAACCTTGAGTGTAATTAATCAGATCAAAATTGTTTTTATTTGGTTATAAAATTTCTGTCAACGAAGAAAACGAACTTCTACTTTTTTGTTATTTTATTTTAGATTAAATGGGAATGGTTCCTAGCCTTGTATTTAGTGGAAAGCATCACTTAGACCAAGAGTAAGTTATGGTTGTGGTAACTACAATATTGTAATTGAATGATAGATTATGATACAAAATTTCTGTGAGCTATAGCGATCATTACTCACCTATTAAAGATACAGAGGTAGTGGAAAACGTCTTGAGCCATGTCCTTGAACATAGTTGCGCAGAACTAAACGGCAACAATACACCGTATTATTAAAGTGAGACCTGAGGAAGTCCGTTTGATGGTACCAATACTTTTTGCTTTTATGTCGTATTTCACCATTTTTATTTTTTCCATCTGGATCCCATTTTTTCAACAAATTTTCTAAGCGAATCTGTTTTGCCAGTAAAATTGATCCCACATTCATTTTCTACTGATTCGAAGTTCCTTTTCATTTTTCATTAATTCTTTCGAATTATTTCTTCCTCAAATTCATCAACGGTACCTTTGGGAGTTGAAGGTTTTTCGAGGCGATTTAAAGCGGGAGATTATCAATCACCTTCACCACTAAGTTTCAGCTAGGCGACAGAAACATTATAAGCTTTGCCTACTCTCTTATGCAAACTGCTCATAGGATTTTCAAGGCATCCTCTTCTTTTTCTCTTTTTTGTAGCTGTCCCAAGTGGCAACTTGCTTCATGTAAGCGTTGAGATGTCTACGAAAGGATGATGTTACCGAAATATTGGCCACTGGTACTCATCTTGGTACCGCAAATGTCTTTCAAATGGAACAGTACGTTTATAAGAGGCGTCCCAATGGTACTCGTATCATAAATTAACGTAAAACCGGGAGAAAATTTTACTTTTGAACATACAGGTGTTCGTTCTTACGACCAACTTGCTGCTCTTGCAGTCCACACTGGAGTCACTCCTAGCCGGAAGATTTACTTCTGATGCCTTTACTAATCATATCCAGGTTGCTTCCAGGAAACCCTTTGTTATTGAAACAGCTTTTGACCACCAGTCAATTACTGAAGCTTCTTACGTAAACTGTAACTGCTTTGTGTAATACAGATTCACCACTTAGATTTGTTGACATTGCTGTTCCTGTAAATAAAAAATCTGCACATAGTATTGGTTTACTTTGGTGGATCTTGGCTAGAGAAGTGCTTCGCCTTAAGTGTAATATTCCACGTGACACCACATAGGACGTTATTGTTGATCAATTCTTCTATCGTGAATCTGAAGAAGCGCCGAAAAAGAAGAACAAGCAGCCAAAGAAGCAACATCTGCTGTTGCTAAACCTGCAGAAATCTGGAACAAAAGTTATACTGCAGATATTACTCCAGTAGTTGCAGCAAGAGTTTATAACGTAGGTGCAAAACCAGTTTGGGCAGCTGAAGTTACTCACTAACAATGGACAAATGGAGCAAAAGAAGCACCAAAATGGGTTAGTTTCCCTGAATGGAAATAAATAAGTTGATATTATATGTAATGCACATTTTTACTATATTTTTTCAATTTTTATTTATTTCTTATATAATTTGTCGAGCTTGATTATGAATTATTCTGTTGGATCCACTCATGTTTCCAGATTTTGTCCGAAACAAAAAATTTCAAGAATTAATGAACAAACATTATAATATTTGAAAGTGACTATGGAAATTAAAAAAAATACTCTCCCATTATAGTTTTTAATCAAATTTACAAATTTATTCACTCAATTTTTAAATCATTCGATAAAGTAACAACTGAAATATTGGTCAAAGACTTGTCTACAAAT
This sequence comes from Diorhabda sublineata, assembly GCF_026230105.1. Lineage (NCBI taxonomy): Eukaryota > Metazoa > Arthropoda > Insecta > Coleoptera > Chrysomelidae > Diorhabda > Diorhabda sublineata. The sequence continues at coordinate 5,849,625 of NC_079479.1, forward strand.
CAAACTTTATTTTATCGAAAACTAATTCATACATATAATCAGTCAGTCCACGTGGACTCATCATCTCCACTCCAAATAATCCTGCCAGAGACAGTCTGCTATAAGGAGTTACTTCATTGATGAAATTTATTCAATTCATAAATTTCTTTAAATAAATAGGAATATGGTGTTATTTAGACCATGGGCGAGTGAAGACAATTAAATTGCACAGTGTAGTGAGAATAAAGACAGGTATGAATTTAATGATAAAGATCTAGATATACAAACACAGCAAGTCATTTTAAATATATTCGAATGTTTAAAAAATAATAATGCAATCATAATAAGAATTGCTGAAATAACTAGAGTAAGTTATTTTCCATTTATCCAGTAGTCACGAAAGGGGCTGCTGTGAATCATTCACAGAACCGAAAATTATGTAAAGGAAAACTGAAAGGACAGGGTTGCGACATTAGAAGTAATGCAGCAAAAGGTAGCAGATTATCCAGAATTATACCAGTTTAGAAACATTGCGTCAAGTTTTGTCCGCATGTGGTTTTAAACACAAAAAATTCAATAAACGGATGGCAAAAACAGAATCGTCAAGGATAGTTCGATGGCGACAAGATTATTTGCGTCAGATAAAAGACGAATGGGGTACGAAAAGGGCTCATTTCACTCTTGTACCCTGTTTAAACCAAACGTCCTTACAGGTAGATAAATTTCACTCGTCTATGTACGTTCTATAATATTCAGTTGTAACAAGTTAACGTGGTATAAATAGCATCACACTACACTACACTAAACACCACTACAATCAAGTGCATCTATCTATATAACGGCGTATAATGCCATCCAATTTATAATGATTTGATTTCCTTTTAACGAATACTTTCTCGTTTAAGACATAGATATTTTTAAAGTTTTTTTAATATTTTTTAATAAAAAACAAATTGATAAAATGAGGAATCCACGCCTATGGTAGATAGATCGAACAAAATTGCCGGCAAGGGGATTTATAATCTGCACTAAGTAAATTTATCCACCGCCTGCACAAAATATTTTCACACAATATTGTCTACAAATGTCCACGAAATTAAACTAACAATTACTAAATATATTAAATACTTACTATAACTAGAAACCAAGAAAAAATTTATTGAAACGAATCGAAAATCACCGCACTATTAAAATATTCTGACTCGGAAATATCCAAGTGAACAAGAGCGCGATTGACATTGTGTTCTGCTCATAGATTTCCACTACCTCTACTATCTTGATTCAGTCTATTTTAGAAATAAACAGAGCTGCGGTCAGTTTTGAAGTTGATGTTTTAAGTTGCAATTATGAATTGTAATTATAAATATAATATAAATCCATCAAGTACAGGGTCCTTCACGAGTAGCTGAATCGATATGTATATGGGAAAGTACTGCGACTAGTGTTCTCGAAATATGCTTGCATGGGTTTTCCGAAATGCTCGTTTCAGCTAAAATAATTTCAGTCTTCTGAAACTTCCGGTTATACCGGAAGTGGACCCAAACTTCTTTATTTTAAATGATATGCTATGATTTTTATTAAATTTTTGGAATCTACGCGAAATTTCAATATAAATTTATATGAGGCATAGTATGCCCAAAATTCACATTTTTTAATTATTTGACATTTTCGAAATTTTTGGACACATGCAGCCCTCCATTAAAAAAATTATATTCGTAAGATTAAGTGAGTCAGGTCTAATATTTTCGGGATTTGGACAAAAAACACTTACAGCTTTCAAAATATGTGAAAACCTTGATAAAAATTTATATAGGGTGTTCAGAAAATGGTGCTAAATTTCACTATCTAAAATCTTCGAAAACTTAATTTTTTCAAATGGGAACCCACATTTTTCTCTTTACCATTGGATTCTACTCTTTAAATTGAGGGGACTTTGTTAGTAAATTCATAAATCTCAAATTAACGATTTTAGTAGAAACTTGAAAAAACTGAAATTTTCATGGTTTTTAATTGTCGGTGGTCTGGAGCGACCAAACAAAACTAACATATAAACATACAAACAAACAATGAAAACAGCACAACAATTGGCTGGTAATATACGGCGTATGTGATAGGGTTATTAAACGAGCCTGCGATACTTTCCGTTTATGATTCAGGATAGACCACGACCTGATATACTTACGCCTCTCATTCATAATTGTAAACCCCACAGTCAGTTTGTTGTACCGTGCAGTAAATTGAAACCTGTCTTTGCTAATGAAACTAATGAAATTACAGTCTTGGGATATTTCAGAGCGTATCATGAAAATTCATTAACCGATGCGGAAAGAGATTTGGGAATATCAGAGATAAGTATTCACAGTATTCTTAAAAAACACAAGTTAGGTGACGATCAAAGAATCCATGATTGTTTGGAAGTTGGAGGCAACCATTTCGAACTTTTACTTTAGTTTTTAGTTTTTTTTTTCCTCTTAGTATAGTGTTTTTAAATATTTTTTAATTGACTAAATTGTTTGTAAATTTTGGATACGTTAACTTTTGTTATTCATTGTTCGCCATCGGCAGGTGAAAATTAAAAACCATGAAGATTTCGGTTTTTTCAAGTTTCTACAATAACCGTTAATTTGAGATCTATGAATTTAATCACGAAGTCCCCTTAATTTAAAGCGTAGAATCCAATGGTGAAGAGAAACATGGCGATTGCTATTTGAAAAAATTAAGTTTTCGAAGTTTTTAGATAGCGAAATTCGGCACCATTTTCTGAACACCCTATATAAATTCTTGTCAAGATTTTCACAGATTTTGAAAGCTGTAAGTGTTATTTTTCCAAATCCCGTAAATATTAGACCTGACTCACATAAACTTGGAAATATATTTTTTTTAGTGAAGGTCTGCACGTGTCCAAAAATTTCGAAAATGTGAAATAATTAAAAAACGGTGAATTTTAAGCATACTATGCCTTATATAAAGTTATATTGAAATTTTGCGTAGATTCTAAAAATTTAATAAAAATCATAGCATTCCGTTTAAAATAAGAAAGTTTGGGTCCCCTTCCGGTATAACCGGAAAATTCAGAAAACTGTTTTAGCTAAAACGAGCATTTCGGAAAACAAATTTTCAAAACAGTAGTCCCAGTACTTTCCCATGTACATATCGATTTAGCTCGTCGTGAAGGACCCTGTACATCATCTAAAACGTAAATAATTTAAATGTTTTTTTAATAAATTATTATTCTATAGTTTTGATGAACGAAATACGTTTCAAATTAAATCACAAAATACTATTTAAATGTTAAAATCATACTTAATGAATCAAATCTCATTGAACATAAAATAATTTCAATATTTCCCTTCCAGGTAGTTTTGTTCCTATCGATAACAGTTTTGTCAGTTATAATTCTCCTAATTGAGATTTAAATACCGACTCGACTTATTTTATAAACATCATGCCTACATCTTTATGAGCTATATGATGAATGAATATTTAAAAAGGGCTAATTACCGTATAAACGATCTTTGTTACCAATTTTTCGATAGGTATGAAAACGATCTTAGCGACTGATAGCCAAAAAGAGGAAAGTCATTCTTCGATAATTTATCAACTGTTTTAGTATAAGTTGTTGATGGTGTTGTTGTGTCATTAAATAAGGTAAACATACAGGGTTTTGATAAATTCAAACATCAAGGTAAATTTGCTGCTGTATACGATGTTGTACAAGAGTTGTTTCCAACTTAACATAGAAACAAGACATTTTTGTTTTGCAACATGGTTTTCATTGCTTCTAGCGCTCAGTCCAGCAACATTTTTAACTCTTCTAAATAACGTCTTCGTTTGATGAACATACTTCTCCTGCAAGTGAAGTTTTGAAGTTGGGGAACAGGAAAAGTCGGGAGTCAGATCTTGTAAATACAGTGTGTGATCAACCAAATCGTAGAGTAATCGACACAAAAAATCTGTCCCATATTGCTAAAGCCACGTCAACTTTAAACCGACGTTAGAACAGTGCTATTTGTTGGAAGCTACTGGTTCGACTCTCATTCAGAAGCCTACGGGACGCTTAATATCAACAAGACAAGACAAGTTAGAGCTTCAGTTCGACGTAATCCTGGTCTATCGACTCGAAAGCTATCAATCGAACTATCCAGAACATCTTTGCGTCGCATTTTGTGGAAAGATCTGAAATTACACACGTATGAAATTCAGCTTGTGCAGAAATTACAGCCAAATGATTTAATTTAAAGACGAGCTTTTGTTGGAATAATGAGTTTCAACAATATTCTGTTCTCCGACAAAGCTCATTTTCACTTAAATGGGCATGTCAATAGACATAATTGCTGTTACTGGGCTGCAGAGGACCATGTGCAAACATCAAAAGCCTCTGCATTCGCCGAAAGTAATCGTTTGGGCGGCCATATTAAATTATCAGACCCTATTTCTTTCAAAATCAACAGGGACAATCTGTCACTGTAAATTCTGAACGATACATACCCATGATAAGGGATTTTTTCTTTCCGCAACTGCAACAGTTTGAAACCTATAATCGTACGACATGATTTCAACAAGATGGTGCAACATGTCATACTTCTAATGCCTATTTGGCGGTCGTAAACCAGAAGTTTGCTGAGACATTGCATGGCCGCCTAGAAGTCTGGACATAACACCACTGGATTTTTTTATGTGGGGATACTTGAAAAAGTAGACTCTACTCTAATAACCCAGTCACGCTTAATCAGGTGAAGACCAACATCCAAGATGATGTTCTTTTTAAGAAACGAATTTTTAAAATATTTAAAATAAAATAAAAAATTGTATATGGATTATATTTAGTTTTTTTTATTATTTTTTTGAATTCGCAAAACTCTCTGTAAAATAGAAATGTCAGAATTGATGATGATTCAATGTTTGAGTCAGTGTCAGATGTGTTATACAAAATTATACAAAATTCCTTTCAAAAGATATAGATATATAGATAGATATGAGATTTCATAAGAAAATTTGTAAAGTATTTTAAGATTCTTTTTATGTAATTTGGATCTATTTTTCATCTGTTTGATTGAATTATTTTTAGTGTTACGTGGTAATATGAATGATAATTAATTTATCTTCCAGAACTTATTGGTTAGGTAACCAATAGAACTCCGTTTAAAACCAGAATAACCCCGTTAAAAACTATTTAATTAAGCAGCATATAGAGTTTTGTAGGAATGATCAGATTTTAAAAATACCTTTTGCGATCTGTTACTCGTATAAAGTTTTATTTTTTTTTAAAATTAATTCGTAGGATTCCGCTCCATTTTTTTGTAAGTTGCTTTATCATTCAATATTATAATCTTTAGTTTTATCCGATTTATCTGCCTTCAAATTGTTTAGATTTTGTTTTTATACTATATCACTACATACATTATTAGGTTAGGCCAGTGCGTATTTTCATTTTTCTTCTTCCTGCTGTGTATAGGCATCATTGCCTGTTTTTCTTCACGTCATTGCCTCTGCTCAGTCACCTGGGAGGTTGTCACTCCATCTTTTCCTATGTCTTCCAAGACTTCTTTGTCCTGCTGGTGATTTGTCCCTTGATATTTTCACAATTCGTTCTTCCGTCATGCGGTCAATGTGCTCATTCCATTTTATCTTTCTATCCAGTACCCAGTCATTGATATTATTTATCCCGTCTTATGTTTTCACTCCTTTCTCTATCCATTAGTGTTCCTTCCGCTATTCTTCGAACAATTTTCATTTCTGTAGTCTCCAATATCCGTTTCGTTTTAGAGGTCTCAGGTCGGGTCTCTGCTGCATAGGATAATATAGGTCTGATTGCGGTCTTGTATATGCGGGCTTTTGCTTCAGTTCGAATGTATTTATTTCGCCAGATTGTGTCTTTTAGGTATGCTGCTGCTCTTGAGGCTCTTGTAGCTTGGTTTCTTACTTCCGTCTCCACGTCCCTGTGTCCAGATATTTCGATTCCCAGATATTTAAATTTCATTTCCTGGTGTATTATTTTGTTATCCGCCACAAGCTTACATCTGATCGGTGTCTTGGAAGTAACCATTGATTTTGTCTTTGCCGCTGATATTATCATATTGAACTTTTTTGCTGTTTTGTTAAATTGGTACAGTAGCCTTTGCAGATCGTCATCGTCTGCATAGCACAGGATTTTGACTTCTTTATTTCCCATTTTGTATCCTCTTAGTTTGCGTACTTGTTTTATGATTTCATCCATCACTATGTTAAATAGGAGCGGACTGAGAGAGTCCCCTTGCCTATTGCCCCTATTTGCAGGTATCTGTTCAGTTAGGTCATCATTTATTTTTGCTTGGATCGTATTTTTTGAGTATATATTTTCGATTATTTTAATGACATTATATGGTATCTGTCTATCATAGAGAAGGTGTATTATTTTCATTTTTCATAATATTAATACCAGTTTATGTCATTTCAAAGTATACTTCCCATAATATTCAGGGTTAACCATTGTTATAAAAGCCCTAATAAACCATGATGTAAATGGTCAATGTCAAGTCATATTTTGATAAAATCCCAAATAGGTCAAAACGTCAATTTTTCCATATTATTTTGAACTTATTTTCTATCAAAAGAGACCTGAAATCATGACGATTTATCACGACGAAAAACATAGAAAGTTCAAAAAGTTTAAAGTTGAAGAAAATTATTAATAAATCCTAGTATACTACGTTGAAAATACTGAAGTTACAATAGACTTTCTATCAACTACATCAAACATATCTTCAAACGAAGTTTCGTTATATTTAATAATTTTACACAAAGAAACTAAACAATATCCAGTGCATATTCGCTCGTTTTTGCCGTATCCCATACGTACATGTCTTGTGCTACCTGTCTGAGAAGCTGGCGCCACAGGAACACACCTCTGCGGCGTTTCTTTCTCAAACAACGAGCACCGCTGGAGGCAACAACCGAAAACACAAAACGTCATTGCTGCTAACATAGCAAAGATGATGATTGGTGTCTTAAATAAGAAGATATTACGTAAAGCAACATTATTTTAAAGAAAAATTTACGTTTATAGATTATATATGATTAGTATTATGTTACGAATGTAGTCCGAACAATTCGGTCTTTTCTTACTTTAAACATTAATCGGTGATTAACGTCAATAGGATTGAAGAAGCCGTACTTTTGTCGTTAAATCGGAGCTGTTTTAACCGTAACAAATACATTTAAAATTTAAGTAATAAAAGAAGCAAAATCTTCGATATTCACATTTCCAGCGCACTGTCGTAGCCAGAGGGGAGCAAGTGGGGCATTAGGTCTCGGGCGTTACTCACAAAAGGCGCCGATTGGCCCACAAAAATAAATTGATGGATGATTTGATTGTTTTTGATAATTTTATATAAATATTGCAGTGGTTTGCATACATTTTGTGTGTGTTTTTGTTGGGCTTTATATAGGATCAATTAGAATAGTGATTTAAGTGTTGAAACATTAGTAATTCGATTACAAATAATATGGTTAGTTGTGTAGCTTGTAGCTGCTCTAACACTGCTCAAAATAAATCTTTAGGGATAAATTTCATAGGTAAGTTGTTTTTTCTTGCTCAACTTCAGTTACTATCAATTTTATTTGTTTATAATGGACAAGATCAAGACATAGGCGTAACATAACGAAAATACTTTTAAAAATGCTTTTAATTGTCCTAAAGATTGCCAGAAAAACAAATTGTGGACGGATTTTATTAATAAACTAGATTGGACACTTACAAAAACAAGTGTTCTTAATATCTGAAAGTTTGATTGTGGTCATATGCCCTTCCTACAATAAAAGTTAATTGTTTGAAATATGTATTTTCTTATATTATTTACGGTTTCTTATAACTATATCAAAACTCGATTTTCTCTATTTGGCGATGTTTATTTGCATGTATTTAATTATTACAGGTAAGAAAATTTAATGCAGTTGAACTTAAATGTATTGAGTCACCTGAAAACCAAGATCATCTTCTACCAGGGTTATCATTTAAAACAGAAACACCTATTTTAGGAGATGCAAAAAATGTTGCTTTAAAAAATATAAAAAATTGAAAAACTATTTCGTATTTCGCGACAGAAAAAAAATTCCTGTAAAACATGGTGTTTGCTTAAAAGGAAAAACTTGGTCTCTACTGACCAAGAAAATGTATTATTGAAACATTTTGGTGCAAACAAGGAAATAATCGAAAGACTTTTCATCAAAACGGTCGGAGGGAAAGTACAACGTCATTACGAGCAACTGATGAGAGCATTTGCAGTGACCCTACATTTTTTTTTCCAAAGTCTTATAGTTATGTTCAAAATTTCAAAATTCTTTACCTCACCCAAAAACCTTATCAAAATGGTATTCTTCTATAAATGGAAAGCCAGGGTTTACCCCAAAAGCCATTTATTTTTTTAAAACAAAATGGCCAATAGTAAAAAAACTGGGTTTTGTTCAATAGTTTTTGATTAAATTTCGATTCGGTAGCATTTAGAATATTTTAATTTCAAATATTATGGTTATATGGATTATGGAAATGAGTTGCATAGAGATTGAGTTGAGAAGACATGGGAAATAAAGTTTTTATGATTTATTTTTTATATCTTCCTTGAATAGTTCACAAAAGGCAACTTGTAATAACAAACATAACTTTTGATGGTACTGTCACCAACTTCAGCACGTGCAGTGAGTTAAATTATAATTTCAGAAAAAATAATGAACAGTCACATCTAATTACACTTAGCAAAATTAAAAAACGAAATTGTTCACATGGAGAAGTCGAGTCGAGTTTTCCAGAAATAAAAGTAATTGAAATATAGTATTATACTTAAACGTCTCTACATGAAAAACATCGAAAATTTTAGAGGCGCCAAAAGATAAATAGCCTACTGAAGACAAATCGGTAAATCCGCCACTGACTACACGTGACATGAAAAGTTATAATTCTGTTACAAAATATACTAACTTTCAGTTGTACGAAATCTTAAGGAGGAGTACAAGATCCTAAAATTAATTTTAGAGAAGCGTTCCATGGTCTTGACTCGTTAGGGACTGAAATTGGAGACAAGGTCTTTATAGACGCAGTAAAAAAGTGAGTTTTTTTGTCAAAAATTTGATTTTGATTCAACATGTGTAAGAAGATGCTGGAAAATTCTCGAAGAATTAAGTTAAAATCCACAGAAGCGTTCTTGATCGTCTTCAATAAGAAATATGCACAGGATTAAGTCACATTAATTTTGAAGAGAAATTTTTACTAAACGTTGAAAATTTATTAAACAATGATAATGTTGATAACGAAAAATTTATAATATAAATTTCAGTGGAATAGAACTATTTCTCATAATGTTGGAGTGCAAAATGTTATTCCGTAGTAGAAATTTAACCTAAAACTTCATTGCTAGTTGCCACCGTTTATTTAACAAATTAAAGTTAATTTTTACATATCTCCGATCAACGATAAGATCGCCCAAGTGATCTAGAAATTTTAATTGGATATAGTTAAAAAAAACAACTAAAAAACATGCTTTTAAGCACATCAAACTAAAATAAAAATAGTTTTTAATAGTTATTTATGCAATATGTGAGTAAAGTAATACTTTTTTTCACTAGTAGGACGGTTTGACGAGTGAAAAAAAGCTACATTACTATTGGTACTTGAATTGGCAGCGTTCAAAGAAATAACATCGTCTATAGTTTTATTGGTACTTATTGGATTGTTGGTAGAATCGTGAACATTTACAATGTTGTTTGTAGTCGAACTAGTTGTTCCCGTTAAAATTTTCATTGCGGAATCCATTTTTTTTATTAAGTCGTCTACATAACCCTCCGCAACTGTGTTGGATTTCCACCCAACGTGCTTCTTTAGTAGAAGAGCGTCGGAATGTATATATGTGTAGTTTTTTGGATTAAGTAAATTCAAATATGTTGCGATAAGCAAAGGAATTTTTGAAAAGATACTGATACCTACAACTTAAGTTTTGCATTTTTGCATTTTTCATTTCTATACTGCAAAAAGAAATGATCTATCTTGACATTTGTGGTTCGTTGGTTTTTATATTTTCTATAAATATTCACCAAGTTTAATCTATTGTCAGATATTTCACCACGTTATCATAAGTTTTTGTATCCGGTATTATTAATAACGTTACACTTCATTTTATATAATTCCTTCCTCCGCAGAGCTCTTGCGATTCCGAATATTAAAGCAACCTGAAAGATGTTACAAATAATATCTAAGCTTACGTTAAAATTTTTTGCTATCATACCTTATACATGAGATAATGAACGTCAGGAGCTTGCAACAGAAACTTATTAATTTTTTCACGTTTTAGATTTTTAGTTCGATATTCTACTGATTTATTTTTCAAATATGCAATTAGTTTCGAGTATTTACTGATGTCTACTTCGTTATTTTCCAGTAGGGGGCCTTTCAGTTTTGAATAAGTCGACCAAAGTGTGGAAGACTTCCACATTTTGGATTTATTTTCAAAGTAAGCTAGTAACATTCTTTGTGTGAAGCTGTTTATGTCTTTTTTAGTACTCCACTCCATGAAAGAATTATATCCCTTCAAATACTGGTTCTCAGGAAGAAGATTCTTAGTCACTTAGTCGGTAGACGATTCAACATCTTCTGGTGTGCAGTTTAAACTTTCTTCACTATTACTCTCCATCATTAATAATAACACTCCTTTTAAGTAGACACAAAACGGATTTTCTTGAATGAATATCCAGAAATAAAAGTGTGACAGTTTATCGGAGAAACGAATTTTATAATTGTGTTAAAAAATGACACGTTACTGCAAATTTTTTTAACGCAAAAGTGTGAAAAAAAGAACCTCTCCTATAATTTTTTTGACGCTTTTTGACCGATCCAGAAATTACATTCTCTATCAATGCAAATGAATGAAAAAAAAACCTGAATATTATAACGGACGTAGACAATATAAGCTTAAAACTCTACTGTATGTAAAATATGAGATTATTGTGAAAAAAGCTTCGGGCGCTCGAATGTACGAGAATGATAGAATAAGACGATTTTTCACAATTTCACTAGTATTCTCCGTTTATTGTTGTTTTAGGTAAGCTTATTTTAAAAAAATATTCCTTATTTTTTAGTTTGCTCCGGTTCAAAGCGCTTTTTTTAGTATTTTTGACAATATTTGTTTTCCACTTTGTAGTTTCATATGTTATGAAGGCATATTTTTTTTAGTTTTTATAAATTATTTAAATTTTTCTCTTTTTATTTCGATTTATTGTCAACAATAAAATTTGTCTTTAAATTCTAGTCTTTAGTATTGTAAATCTCCAGCAGAGGGTGCATCGTATACTGTAAAATTTGTTCCGACGAAAAGAGAAAATTTCCACTGATAATTTATAATAAAATTTGACGAAAAAACTATTTTTTTATAGCGTGAACGGGATTTGAACCCACAAACAACGAATCCGGATGTTGACGATTTAGCCCGCTCGGGCAATTAAACGAACGCAATTAAAGAGGTGGGATATACTAACAGTAATAAACCACAAATGAGAGTTTCAATCAAGCTCACAACAAACCCACATACAAGTGAAGCTAATAAAAGCGTGTTTAATGATCAACTTTGATAATATTATTGTTAAATTTGCTTCTTCTAAAGCAAAAAAATACAAAGTAATTAATTTTTTCATTGTATAATAAAAATTATTTTTATTTATCATATGTAATCGCCAATATAAATATTTACTGTTTTATTGTTTGAAAGTTGCATGTTTTCGAAATATTTCTTCATAAGTACGTAAAAACAGTAATAGTTATCTCTTTATAATTTTCTTTCTAGGATATGCACAGGGAGATGAAACTTGGGCATTTACGACACCTCAGAAACTTGAAGGAATCAATGGAATTGAGGTTAACTGTTTTTCTTTTCCTTAGGTTTGGATTTCGTGCCTAAAAGACTATTAGTTTGTTGACGTTGTTCAGCAACAGCTTCTTCATAACTTTTTTCCTTAATTCCGTATTTATATATTAAAAAAGAGAAAAACATGCTACAAGAAATAAAACAATAAATATCAAAATCGATAAAACAATTTTTCCTTGAATAAATTTGAACGATTCTTGTTTCTTTATGAACTCAAAAATCATTATCTTCATTTATTAAGTAATTGAAAATAACACGAAAAAATAAATATTCAGCATTCCGAAAAGTTTTATTGTACTTAAAGATGTGAATTATTAAATTGTAGAAGTTTTCATTTTGCAATTGAGAACAAACGCCGAAGATTACTAAAAAATGTATTTTTTTAAGATAATAACCTCACCCTATGAACTCCAATGTAAATTTAGCTAGAACGTATTTGATAACCCTCCGTATAGCCCGGACCTCGCTCCTACCTAGTTTCATCTCTTCTCCACAGAAGTGGCTACAAAAATGGAGGATTAAAGTTAGTGAGACCAAATCAACAAATGTAACATTCACGCTACGTAAGGGTAAATGTCCGCCAGTTAAATTAAACAATACGGAAAAGCCACAAGCAGATGGTGCCAAATACTTAAGAATCCACCTAAACTAAGAACTTAACAGCACATCACAAAAAAAGAAAACAACTTGATATGAAAGCAAGGTTGGTTGATAGGGAGAAAATCCAAAATCTCACTTGAAACCAAAAAACAGAAAAAAGTCCTTATCTACAAATCTGTCATCAAGCTTATATGGACATATGGAACGGAGCAGTTGGGTTGCGCTTCCAAATCTAATAAAAATATTATTCAAAGATACCAATCAAAAATACTCCGTCAACTAGTAGATGCTCCATGGTATGTAACAGATCACATCATTCACGTGGATCTGGGAGTGTCTACTGTACAAAAAGTTATCCAAGAGAGGATAATTAAATACCACAAAATTATAGAAACCCAACCAAATCCACTAATAGAGGAGTTAACGCCATGAAACGCGAAAAGGCTGAAAAAAGTTGGCCAATAGTCCTAATATGAGGTATAAGAGGTTGCATCACTGGATGTAAGCCTCACCAAGACATTATAGATGCTAGATTATCTAGCAATCGCGAGCAAATTAACCCATAGAATGTAGAATGTATAAAAACTTGTAATAAAAAACTAAATCTCTTCTTAGACCTAAAATCTTTCTTTGGTGGAAAATACTACAACGGGTATGACGAGTTGAGAGAACATGTTAACACATGGCGATGACCTTTCATGAAGGCACACAAAAGGTTGTGCCACGCTATGAGAAGTGCTTACAAACTTTTAGAAGCTATGTAGAAAATCAGTATATCACTTGTAGATTTTTGTACAACACACGTTGTTTTTTATAACCAAATAGAACTTACTTTGTGGATATACCTCGTATCTAGTCTAGTCAAATTTTACCAGGCAGAATTGTTCTTTGTTTTAGTCATTGACAAGGTCGATGGAAGAAAAATATGGACAAAAAGAAGTATATATACAATGAAGCAAATATTAGAGGAAAAGGGGAAAGAAGCAAGGAAACAGTTTGAACCCACTGTATACTGTAAATACCTGAGTACGATTATTCGATTTAGAAACGTGGGTACTAATATCAATGGCGGCAATCTTCCAACTCGCCAATTTTGAGAAATTATAGAAAAACTGTCGTGACTTTCTGGAATCATTATATCAGATACTAAAAGAACTGTAACATAGGTATTTCCAATACAAAAGCTCTCTTACGACATTTGCCTGAATATTTTGCAAAAAATTAAAATAAGTAGCATGAAATATGGAGATTTCCTCAAAGCTGGAGAATGATAGTTTTGTAACCAAAACAGCATATAAAAAGAAAAAGCCTTTTAAAATGATGAATGAAATAAATTATAATTGAATTACAGTTGTTCTAAATCAGAAGGTATTTCGGGTACATAATATTCACAAGAAGTCTCCGCTTGGTCTGCATCACCTTCTATGGCTTCTGGATCTGCTTTACTGGGAATAGCTTCATTATAAAAACTCAAGTCGCTTAAGGTTCTTCAATTTTTTCCGAAGTGTTTGCCTAGTAGCATGTCGACATCTTTCAGCTTCAGTTCGTTCACGACGTGACCTTCCTCGATTCGATCGACACTAATCATTCTAGAAAGTTTCCCTTTTTTTGTTTTGCTTTTGAAACAGCTCAAATCGTTCTTGTAATGCATTCCCCCTCGCATTAGAATATTTCCAGAGCGACATCTCTTTAGGAAAAATTTTTTGGAATTTTTCAACTGTGAATGCCAAGATCCTGGCAGCTTAAGGACTTCTTTAACGGCGCTTTTCCCATCAGATATTTCACAATCTTCACTCAAATACAAAGTTGCTGCTAATTCTGAAATTAAGTCCAAGTACTCGTTTGGTTTAGTAATGACTTCGAGTTTCTTGATTTTTTTATCAAACACCCTGACGGCTGGGAGAAGTGAATGCCCAACGACTGGAAATACTAGCACATTTTTTGGAGCATCATCAGATAGCCACCTATAACACATGCCAATTAAGGTGCTGTTTTTATTTCGTCCGCTGCATCCATCGGCCATCAATCGGACTGTTTTTGTGCTAATGCCGAAATCAGTTCTCTGCAGCTGGTGGTAGACAGCCGAGGCAATTTCATTTGATCTCTTTTCATACTCATTTTCCAGCCAATAATAAGATAATACATTATCTTTGATCAATGCTGACTTAGAAGTCCCTTGAACGATAGTGAAATTGCATAAATATAATTGTCATGAGTAATACGCAGCTTGGTCAGGAACCTTTGGCAACACTAAATTTTTTTTGACAATCGAATGATAATAATATTAAATCCTCACGTTGTTCTCTTAAAAGGTCAAAGAATGCACCTGCTCTGAGCTTATGTATTTTTTCTCAGTTGCTAATTAATTTCTTTCTTCTCCAGTAGATGCATTTTTTAGTTTCTCACACGATTTCCAAACAAACCAAATCTAAAATAGGACCTCTTAACTTGATCTACTGCAGTGTTGTACATTTTGTGCATTTTATTTATTGATAGATCAGATGGTAGATACATTCTCCTTGTGTCTGAGCGACAGCAGTGAGATTCTATGTACTTGAAACGTTTTTTGTAGCTCTCAATGGCATTTTGCTTTTCGAGAAACATAGGTGTCTCACGGTCGCCTCCCCTTTTCTCTACAGGAGTTTTTCCGGTCTTTGAAAAATGTTTCAAAATAGATGCTCTCTAACACCTAATATTTTCAGAAAAAGCCTGGCATACAGGCAAATTTTCCTTGTAACAGGTTCTTACAAAACATTTCACAGTAGTTGATTTCGGTGTATGTTCGTTGTTTTTTGGTCTGCGGCGTTTGCATGGTGCTACTGTGTAGTACTTAAGAACGAATTAGTCTTGTAGAAGTTTATCAGTGGAACTAAAAAATGCTGCATGAAAATCTTTTACTTCTTTCATTGTAAGCGACATACGTTTGTAAGCTTGTGTCTTATGACCACATGCAGGGTATTCCGGTAACGATTTAGGTGAATACCTGAAAATTAAAATAGAACTATTAGTTTCAGCATTCATCCTTTATGACGTCCATAATTTGCAGTGTAATATTGTTTAGTCTACAATACGAAGAATCACAAAGCAATAACAGAAATCGGCTCTACAGATACATAAATAAGTTGGTCCAACTTTAGTCTCTAAGCCACATTACACTCCCATTTTATTGGATCTCTAATCACTATTTTCCACAACAATACATGAATATTATACTTTAATTTTTAACAAACTTACTGCTAGCGGAAGGTAAACTTACTGGTAACACTGGTTATGAGCTCAATAGCTTTTTAGCCATAATCGAATAACGTCTCTGATTGGTGGAAATGGAGATTGCTGGTTTCGATATTTTTCTAGCAGTGGAGATTGCTGCGTTTGTTTCTAATAGTAACTTTGTTACTGCATTTTCATTGGATATTATTGTGTACTCATTTTATAAAGCATGCAAGTATGAGAATTATTACGTATAGAGCTGGTTTTGCTAAAAAAATCGAGATTGCCGCTTTTGATATTAGTACCCTCAAACTTAAAGTCTATAAAAACATGTAGCCTATTGTATGCGGACGAAAATTTCAAAATTAATATGTAAGGTTATCAATTTTCCAAATTTTGGAAGATTTTATACTTAATATTACTTTGGACTCGATGAGCTCGTGCCGTTTCTTATTTTTATGTATTTCTAACACACTCGGTATTAGAAAATTGCCGGCATTAAAGGGATTGTGTGAAGATACAGCTTGAATTTGTATAATATAAAAATGGAACATTTAATAAGGGTTCTAGTTGGAGGTTATGTTCAACTATAATTATATCTATTACAAGCAATTTATCAATGTATTATTGTTAATAACTATATTTCACTTTTTAAAAACCCGATGCAATTATTTTAATTTATCGATTTCGAAGGTCGTTTATGGGCAAAACTACGAAATTATATATATCATGCTATTAGTTATCAGTATATCTAACTGCTTAGTTTGTTGGTTAGCTTTCACTAATGAAATTGTTCAGTTGATTCATTCTGTTCTTTGTCTACCATATTTTTGCCTATCTTTCTATTGCTGCATTACTATTTATAGCTTTTTATTTAGGAACGAGGACACGTCATTTGATTCTTGTCCTGTTTGTGTTTGGCAGCTACTGGTAGCAGGTATTCACAAACTCGTTTGTGGGAAAAAACGATGGAATTTACGTTAAGCTAGATAAGTTGTATGGAAGTTCTAACCCATAAATTTCAATAGTATAAAATTAATTGAAATCAAAAAAGATTATAGGAGCCCAGGCATTTCACATCTTCTTGGTTATGACTTTGAATTACTAAAACAGCAATATATACGAGTTTCTACGTCTACGTACCAGAGGCCAAACAACAGCCAAAACAGTTGATTTCTAGGGTCCAATCAACGCCAAAGAAGACTAAGGTGGATTTATCAGTCAATAATGTTTGTGATTACATACACGGTGTATTCTACACAGGGCCGGATTAAGATTTATAAGGCCCGGGGCTAAAATAATGACTGGGCCCCCTTAAGGAATTCGAAAACCCGGAAAAAATCACAAAATAATATCAATACGTTAGATTTGTGGTATCAACACATCAAAAAATACAGAATGATTTCCAAATGATGGGCCCTCTTGGACCTGAGGCCCGGGGCTATAGCCCCCCCCCCAAGCCCCTAGCTTAATCCGGCCCTGATTCTACATGGTAGATTATTGATTGATGAGGAATCAATCTAAACGCGCATCAGTCAGCATAATTATGAGTTTTATTGTGTGTTCAGCATGAATATCATTAACGCAATGGTTATACAAATTCCAACTTAGTTGGATGTTTCTTGTTTATTATTAGTTTGAAAGAAGCCTTCCAGAACTTTTTTTTAGTCATCAATTTAACGTTGGGATAACTTCAATACTTTGAGAGAGATTAAAACAGCTTTCATACCAATTCTGT
The DNA here is from genome assembly GCF_026230105.1 of Diorhabda sublineata. Lineage (NCBI taxonomy): Eukaryota > Metazoa > Arthropoda > Insecta > Coleoptera > Chrysomelidae > Diorhabda > Diorhabda sublineata. Next base: position 5,867,037 of record NC_079479.1, read on the forward strand.
TTTTAATAAAATAGTTTACAATTCACCTCGTAAATCATCGAAGATACTGGAGGCCGACGCAACCAAACCATAACGTTATTGCATAGTTCAGTTCGTTGGAAACATGTGGAAAACTTCGAATAATATATAATTTAGTTTTAATTCATGTTTAGTGTTTTAGTTGAAATATCACGTAACGGGTTGGGTGCAGTGTTCACTGAATTGTATGTAAAAATAGCAAATATAAGTTCAACACCATGTTCTACCAATATTCGGAAGAAATATGTTGGATGTGGATGTCGCACGACAAAGCGTCTAGAACAACTGTCCAACATGGATAATACATACAAGTTGAACAGTATATTACAAATTTCTACCTTCTCACTACAAGAAAATCTACATTTTACTACACTGTGACGTATCTTTAAATTAATGATTTTCAACATTTTTTATTTTAACAAGTTAACAGTTTAAGAAAGAGAGTGAAACCCCTTGTATAATAATATAAACATAAAGTTGAGTGAGCAATGCTGTTGTAGCCAATCCCATCAATGCTCAATTCAAGCCAGAGCGCTCTGAATGTGAGTAAGAGTGAGCGGCTGTTTGTTGAAGTTACACTTTTTCACCTGTGGTCAGCACGAAGCTCTCTGTGATCAGGAACAGCGCATCAACATCAAGGCAAGAATGGCGATGAGTGTTTAAAACAAATTTACAGAGACAATTCTCTGAAATTGATGATCTGTCAATTCCCAAAGCCAAAACCATAACGAAATTCTGACAAAAATATTTGAAATAAAGAAATAGTGTGCGAAAATCGTAGGTCTTGACTCCAGAATAGAAATCAAAGGGAGTAGAGTACCGTAGGGATTAGTTGGAAGCAGCAGAAAGGGGGGATTATCTCTACCGAGTCATCACTGGTTTTTAGGAATTCGATGTGGAGCTCAACTCTCAAAACAAGGAATGGAAGCTAGCAGGATAACCGAGAATTGTTACAATTACAATGGTGGCAATTGTGATATCTGAAGATGAGGATAATCTGCAAAAACTGCTACACAGATTTGAAACAGTTGCAGGAGAATTCAATATGATCATATCGACACAAAAGACACAATCATTGACAATAGCGAGAGAACCAAGAAGATGCAAACTGGCAATTTATAATAAAAGTGTAGAACAGGTTATGTCTTTTAAATATTTAGGGGTTAACATCACGAGCAATAGGAACTTGAAACAAGAAGTCAAAACGCAAACAACAGCAGCATCTAGGATATCAGGATTCCTTCGAACCGTGATATGGAGGAATAAATTTTTAAGTATCGAAAGCAAAACACGGATATATAAAACTTGTGTCAGACCAGTAATGACATACGCCATAGAAACGAGGGCGGAGACTGCAACTACTAAACGGATTCTTAGAACAACCGAGATGAAGACATTACGCTCAATCACAGGGAAAACACTAAGAGACAGAATAAGGAGCAATGAAATCAGAAGAATGTGTGACGTTCCGGATATAGTGAGATGGGCCAGAACTAGAAGAAGAGCATGGAGAGATCATGTCAATAGAATGAACAACGATCGACTGGCGAAAATCGCAAAGGAAGAGAGACCCAATACAAGTAGACCGCCTGGAAGACTACCAAAGCGCTGGTATGAGAGCTGGCCCTCGCAGTCTCAACTTAGGCTGCCTCTTTGAAAACACAAGACACAGTCTTAAAATAAGAAGAAGAAGAAGAAGACAATGGTGGCACTTGGGAGATGTAGAATCCATCAAGGCAGAAACTGAACAGCATCACAACTTCCTGGAATGGTATCAACAGTGGGAACGGCGTTGGGGAAATGCATCTTGTCTCAGAAAGAATATTTTTAAGGAGGGCTATATTTTAATACCTGAATAATTGTTAAAATAAAGTTGTTATGACGTTTATACATATTTTCCGGACAAAACTCGTAAGTAGTTTAATAAGGATGTTTTAATAGTCTACATATTATAGGTTTTGGACCACGTGATACAAAATTTCTACTAAAGTACTAAATCGCCTTTAGAGTTCTCACACTCCATGTGGACTGCTAATATTTTGAGCTTTTTCAATGCATTTTCTACCGATTTTCTTTTTATACAGGCAGTACCTACTTCTTACGTAGCTAGAATATTTTGCTTTTCTATTTTTGACCTAGGAACTTCATAAAACCGAGACTAAAAGACTTAATTCAATCAAATCGCTCAAGTTTTCAGCCGTCGACCTCTTAAGATCATGGTTATTATTTTTCTCCTTAAAATAAACGTTAACGTATGCGATAACGTCCTCGTCTGATGGACATCAATACCCTGCAAGGGAAACTTTGAGGCTAGGTAGCAGAGAAATGTCTCTGGGTGCCATATCTAGTAAATACGGTGTGTACCAATCAATTAAAAGTGCAATTCGTCAATTGTAGCCATGGCGATAGCTGATGTGTGTGTCGTTTTTCTCCAATTACGCTTTTTTGCAAGTTCTTCCTTTTTTATTATGCAATGATGCTTATATTCTCCTTTTATTGATTCACCTTTGTGAAGATAGTCGATGAACACTATGATTATCCACAAAACCGGATGGTATCACTTTTCTGGCCAATCTTTGCCTTTTTCGGAGCAACTTCGTCTTTTGTAATCCATTGTCTTGACTGTTTTTTCGCTCAGAAGCGTAGTGGTGGATCCAGGCTGCATCTAGTGATAAATCGACTCATTCTGCTAAAGCCGCTTTAATAAGGTCCAGAGTCAGCAAATGTGGCATCTTTTATCGTCCTAATCTTAATCTCACCATTATCTAGTACTAATTGGTGAGCATTTTCGATGACACCGCTGGTTGTTGCAGTTTTTTGTCGTCTCGAACGCTAGTCGTCAATGAATTTGATACGGTCAGGTTTAAAGTCAGTTATCTAAAATTTCTCGGTATCTCAATGCATGTGCAAATACATGCAACTTATATTGATGAGTCCTGACATCTTCGGATTGGTTAGGGAATTTTCCAAATAACCTTCGTTTAGTGCAATTCATCAATGTTCGTATGGAAACTGGTGTACATAACTTTATATAAATTAACTTTCTTACACTTGGCTGTTGGTTCATTCACATTAGTGTCAAATTTGTCACTTCTTCCCTCGTTATGCGGTATACCTACTATTGTTAATTGTTAACAAATCTAATTCTCTCAATATTTACATAAAATAATCATCAAGACTGTACGAATGAAATTTAATAATAGATAAATAAGTACACCTGTTAAGTAAATGTGAGTGAGTAAAAGATCGGGTTAAATAAAATGTAAGATAAGAAGATAAAATCCTAAAAATGGAAACCGTCAGCTTTCGGCAACGAACAGACGTACTGAAACCGAGATCGCATCGACGAAAAAGGCCCTTGTGGCGCCAAAGGGCGCAGCCCTTTACAGTCACGCAACCATTGCGACACACGCTATATACAGAAAAAAAGAGATCCTCGAGCTATGTATTCTACATATAGGCCTAGATCAGGTCAAACTACCCTTTTTTTTTTAAATTAAATTACAAGAAATTAAATTATACTTATATCTTAGGGAGAAAGCTTACCGCACAATTACGTGGATAATGCGTGTGCTTAAAAATAAAATCTAAACGCTGAATCTTTTCAAACACGTGATTCCGTTAACAATATCATCCAACACATATTGTGCTGGTGTTATCGTAATCTTATAATAGAAATAAAAACGAAACTATAAGAACAATTGCAAGCGATGTTTTTCACGTTTAACTACGTAGAGAAGAGATAAGAAGAACGCCCTCTGCGTGCAGAAAGTGTACTTACTATTACGAAACTAAGATGTCGACCCTGTATCAAAATTCGGAATTTTTTACGGAATATAGAGGCGTCATTTCAAGAAATAAAAAAGCCATGTTTTAGGTTAATTTTGATTCTTGTTTCGCTACATTATATTTATATTCGGTGTCGCGAGAATTGCATACAGCTAAAATGTAGCTATGATTAAGTATAACCCGCCAGGTTCATGTACCTATGACGAGGGTGAGACAAGGCCTGACCCTTGAGACAGCGGAATGTGACAGGCGAAGAAAGCACCAAGGTCCACGCCTAGCTGTTGACCAGAAACATTTCACCTAAACAACAAATCTGTTATTACTGATTACATAAAACAGCATTACAATGTTTCTGTAACTCCTCGATGCCTCGATGGTTGTAGAAAAATTTGTCTATACCTAACCTAACCAACTTTTCCTACTGCTGTTAATCATCCCAGATATTTAAAGTATTGTACTGCTCTAAATTCGTAATTCCTATGTCTATTGTTAAATTTCTAAATAATTTGCCATATCTCATCATTTTTGAATCATTTCTATCTATCATCCTCCCTGTTTGTTCTTTCTACGTTTTCAGTTTGTTTGGTATACTTTCTATTATGTTTATCCATTTTGTAATTAGGACTAAATTGTCTGCGTAAACTTCCTTCATTTGTATTTTAGTTTCATATGATCTAATAATAGATTGAATAGTGTTACCAGAGATAGAGAGAAAGAAATGCTTTATTGTCAAAAAATTGTTACAATTTGTGGACAAAAGCGTGTAAAGTGTAAAAACTAAAAAACAAACATAAAAATAACTGTCGTATATGAGTCCATAGCAAAAATTAAACCAGTATGCAGCATGTCCGGAATGAAGTATTATTGAAGTAGTTTACTATCCAGTAAATATGCCCTCAAATTGTGCTGTGGAACGCGGGAAAATATTATATCGATTTGATTTAAATTGGCAAATGATTGTGCATTTTTTTGCATTGTAAAATATTGAGCTCTCAACTAGTTCTGAACGTGGAGTAAGTAGGTACAGGTCGTGCTCCGTGCTCCTAAGTGAATGGCCGTGCAACAATCTTTCTGAAATTGGGCAGATGAATACAAAGATTAATAAGAAAGGAGAAGTTAGAATTTAGTCGCACCACACGTATCCCAGAAGGGAAGGACATATCGAAGATGCGACTCAATAAGGGCATAATAGACTGTGGTGGATATGGAAGGTGGATGGATAAGTTCAGTTCTTTGGAAACTGATCTCTGCTTTAAACAGGAGGAGCTTAATTTTTTAGATAAGGTGGCAATATGTAACTCTCATTTCAAGGAATTGTCCATAACTGAAAATTTTACAGTTTCAAAGAAGTCAATGGTGGTGTTATTTAATAAAAAAGGCTGCAATGTATTTTTACAATGATAAAACTTTGGTTTTGGAAATGTTGAAACGGAGAAGATTAGAATCGCACCCAAGCACAGATCCAGGGGGGGATCATAGGGATCATGACTACCCCTAAAATCTAATTAATTAACTTGGTTTTTTGTTTCTTATAAAAAAGGTGTAAGTAGGAATATGTAAAAGTACGAATTATATGATTATATAAGATTCAAAGTCGATGAGGAATTGAGGTTTGAAGTAAAAATTGCGTAAAATTCATTATCTTGTCGAAAACAACGTAATTAGCTTATATTTTGTGGGTAAAAGGCTTAAAATGCTATGTCTTTGGGGGAGTACTCGTCTTAATACTAATGACGCCCCCTTTGTCAAGACCCTGGTTCCTCCCTAAATCGCACCATGATTTAAGGGTGATTAAGTCATTAGATATGGTCCTATGAAGTGCCGTGGGATCAGGGTTACTCCAAGAGAAACTAGTGTCGTCTGCAAATAGACATATTTCACCACTGATGTCTAGATATGTGATGTCGTTTATGAATAGAAGAAACAAAATAAACCTAGTGCCGAACCTTGGGGCACTCCACATTCTATTAACTTGCAAGATGACTTCTGTTAGTAAGGTATGACTAAAACCATAATCATGTGAGAGGTGCTCCTCTGAAACTGCAGCAATTTGTTGATTAAAATATTATGATTAACACAATCGTAAGCCTTAGAAAAATCACAAACCTTTGTTGCAATGGAGTGATGGCCGTTTAGGCTAGAGTACACATTATTAAGGAGGAAGAATAAAGCGTCATTTGTGTTTTTGTTACTGAAAAGCCCAAATAAATATTTGATATTTAAACAGAAATGATAAAACCCTATTTTTGTCCAATCTTTCTATGATCTTAGATCACGTGGGAAGGAATGCAATTGGGTGATAATTCGATGCCTGATTTTCATCTCCTCCTTTATGCAGTGGTATAATTATAGCCGTCTTAAAGCAATTGGGAAAAGTGCCGTTTTGAAATGAAACGTGAATTAAAGTGGTAAGGTGATTTAATGTGCAATCGGGCAGACTCGAAAACATTTTTAATGTAAGTCCATCAGTTCCAGATGAGTATTTGTTTTTGATGTCATCAATTGTACTGCGAAGCTCTGCTAAAACTACGGATACAAAGAATAGAAAACAATAAACTGTGTAAGTTAACATAAGCATTAGAGAGATATGAAAGCGGATCATGAGAAGGAGTTATAAAATTTGATAAATTTTCACATTCACAAAGTAATTATTGAGGTTATCAGGTGAAATAAAGATTATGCTCGATGAAGAAGCCTTATTATTATTACAATAAGGTACGGGAGGGACCCTAAGATCCATAAGCCCTGAAATATACTATATATATTACAAAAATTAAAGTAATTAAAGTACCTAGTTAGAAAATTAAAAATAACTACGGAAAAAAAATTTAACTAGAATATAGAAAAGCGTCCAGTCTATTCTTAAAAATATTGACAGACGGTGCCGTTACAATATCCTCTGGTAGATGATTCCATGTTGAAAAAACACGATTACACAAAAAATATTGCCTTGTCCGACAAGTGAATATTTCTTTTTTCAATTTCCATCTGTGTCCTCGAAACCGATTATCAGTGTCCACATTAAATATGTTTCTTAAGTTACGAAGACGACGTTGTTCAAAGGTCGGTAAATCCATTATATTTAGTCTTTCTGTATAACTAGGTCTTGTAAGCCCGAAGAATAATCTATCTGGTCGATAGACGCTGAATTTTTTCGAGAAGATCTTTATCCCGCACTAGTTCCATACACCACACAGTTCCACAATATTCCATAATTGGGCGAATATAAGTTTTATATAAACGAGTTGTATTATATAATGACATCATTCCGAAAGACTTGCGGAGGAGATTCAGCTCACTATTTGCTTTGTTGGCAATACTTATAACATGTTCGGACCAACTCAAATCCGTAGTAATTGAAACATCGAGATCGTTATAAGAATTCACTTCATTTAATACCTTACCGTTTAAGAAGTATGTATGTCTCGGATTGTTTTTGCCTAAGTAAAGAGCTACACACTTATCTGCATTAAGAGTCTAAGCACCACTTAGAGATAGAAAACAAGTCCTCTTGAAGATTTATATGAATCAGGGAATATTTTCGAATCGTCGACACAGAAAACTTTGTTGCATTGAATATGAAATTGGAGGTCACTTGCGTATGTTATAAATAAGAGAGGACCCAGTACCGATCCCTGCGGAACACCGCTTAATACGAGTTTCTCAGCTGAAGAAAACTTACTTAGATCATTCACAACGGACCATATTCTTCAGAAACATTACGATAATTGGCTAGTTTCCTATTTTAATAAATATCTTTGACATCTTTTATTGCCTTATGATAAATTTTTCTCTATAGTTTCACTAATTTTTCGAATTTCCTTAGATATACGTAAATCTTTAGTGCACCAGGATTTATTTTGCTTGTTTTTTAATACGCCTAAGGAGAAAATAATTGGATGCCAGACTAGTTAGTGTTTTTCATGAATTTATCCACATCACCAGAGAGCATGTTCCAGTCAGTGTTACCAGATAATATCTCACTCCTTTATTGATTGTGATTCCTTCAATTTCTCTCTTTTTGGTCGGTAAATATAGTTTTGTTCCATTAATAGTCATTCCAATTAGTCTTCAAGTTCCGTTTCTAACCCTTGGTCTTCCAGAGCTTTCAAACTTTTTTCCCAATTCTTTTCTTCTATGCATTGCTTCAAGAGTGAATCATTAATTAAAAATATTTTATTTAAATGATGAGAATTGTTTATATTTTAATCAAATTCAATGAATATGTTATACGCCGTGACTCAGTGACCTAAACATTGTAGGTATTTCAAAGAAGCGATGGGTTTCATAACGTTCATAAAACATAAAAGCAGGTCAACAAACCATTCATCTCATCTTTTTTCGCGAGAGGGGTCCCGACCGTTTATCTTTCCAAAATCGACGTTTCAGCCTGAAAGGCGTTGATGCCTTTAAAGATCCTGTTAAAAATATATTATTTTTTCGTTTGAGCGTGCCGCTTGGCGCCTTGCAACGGGCCCTCATTTATTAATTGAGTGCTACAATTCCCTTTGTTTCTTTGACTGCGTATAAATGTATCCTCGAGTTTTATTAGTAGTTTGGCGAGTTAGTCATTTTGTAGGACGGTGTTTACATTAAGATATTTTTTACATGTTGATGAGATACCGAAAAAGAAAAAGAATGAAAGTTACATGAAGAAAAATCTAAAAATTAATACTCAAAAAGATCATATTCTGAAAACATGTGTCAGCATTTATTTTAATTTAAAAATAGGTTTGTTGTAAACACTTTTTAATGAAGTTATTTCGTTTAATGAATCTTGTTTATTCAATCGCATGAATTTATTAGAGTTCACTCATTTGAAATATTGTAATTTGTGTTTTTTGTGTTAATAAAATTCGAAAGTTGAATATATAGGTAGAGATTTTTCAGAACAAGAAAAATGGAGTAAAAAACAACTTACGAGGATATATGTATTGAAAAATTATCAGCCTACTATAGAACCAAACAAAATTTCAATGTCAAAATAATTTATTACTCAACATATTCTCCTCTTAATTGGATACATTTATTACAGCCAACCTGCAACGTCTCTAGACCTTTAAAAAAATGTTTCTTCTTGCTCTGCAAACCAGAACTTCACAGCTTTTATTACCTCCTCGTTGGAAGAAAATTTACGACCTTTTAAATTTTTTTTCAGTTGAGGAAAGAGATGATAGTCGGACGGAGCCAAATCTGGTGAATAAGGGGGGTGCTCTAGTAATTCAAGCCCCGAAACACGAATTTTCTGCATGTCCTGCAAAAACAAAACAACTTTTTTTCCCGTAGAGTGGTCAGTAATGTCGAATAGTAATCTCTAGTTATTGTTCTACCCTTATTAAAAAAAATCAATCATGATTACTCCATGGCAATCCCAAAAAACTGAAGCAAGAACTTTTCCAGCAGATTTTTGAACACAAAACTTCTTGGGTTTTGGATAACCGGAGTGCCGCCATTCCATCGATTGTTGCTTTGTTTCTGGATCCTAGAAATGTACCCAAGTCTCATCCACAGTAACAATTCGGTTTAAGAAGTCTACATAGTTTTCAAATCGAGCACAGATCGAACGCGATGCTTCTACCCTTGCACGCTTTTGGTCAACATTCAAACATTTGGGGATCCATTTTGCAGCAATTTTTCTTATGTCCAAATTCACGTGAACTATATGATGAACACCATCGTATAAAATATTCAGTGCTTCAGATATCCAATTCGACGGTCTGATAAAGTCATGTCAAGACTGCATCGATATTTTCTGGGACTGACACAGAAACTGGCCTTCCCGATCAGTCATCAACTTTAACGGAAAATTTACCTCTTTTGAAGTTTGCAGTCCAATTTTTCACGGTTGCATACGAAGGACATTGATCACTAAGGGTATTAAGCATTTCTTCGTAAATCTGCTTACCTCTTAACCCTTTTAAATACTTGATACTCCAATTTTTCGATTTTCACAATTTCTGTGCACATATTTTTTCGTTCAATTTATTGCATAACTCTGGTTTACTTTATTGATGTCAAACTTTACACTGACACTTTTAATAACAGAGAATATTTATTACAAACGCTGGTTTATTAGTTTTGCGGACGGAATTCTTTGATATTTTTTATAGTTTTTCAAATAAGTATATATAAAATACATCAACAATGGACAATGTACTTTTTATACTAGAAAAACATTATATTCTAGTAGGATCGAATATTATAGTATAAGAAGACAAAGTAGACAAAAAATATGAAGTGAGCGATATAATAAATCCTAAATAGTAAACTACTTATATGTCAATTTCATCCAAATGTGCTTTGCAGATTCTACGCGTTTGAATAACAATTTTTTCTTTACCATACTGAACACAAAACTTATATAGATAAAGACATTTGTAGATTTGGAAAAAAAAGGGTCTCCCTACTAAAAAATTACAACTCTCCGCCTTAGTCGCAAAGAAATTAACTAAATCAGTCGGTCGCCTAATAATTGTCAGAAACTGTTAACTTCCCTGCTGTTACAAATGATTTAGATAATAACATCGAACTTATCAGAGGAAGCCGCACAATACGAGTTATAGAAAAGAAGGTGACAAAAAGACTAATAATATACGGAGAAATGAATTAGTTGTATATACAAGGGATGTTAGTTACGAGCCCAGATGTATGAGAATTGAACCAAAACAAATTTGACGTTTTTCACGGATACGATTGAAGTGTTCTAATTATTTAAAAATATTTTATTAAATATAATAATTATGAAATAAACCAGCCAACATAGGTTCAAACAGAGCAGAAATTATATGTCAAATAATAGAAAAATCCTAGGATGATTGAGGGACGTAAATATTCTAGAGAAGAACCATATAGATCGTAATTATGATTAGAACTGAACACTGAAAATAAAACCAAGATTAAAAGCAGAACGCGACTGGACAACGCAGTGTACGAAATAAGAGATATACCATTAAAAATGTATCTCTGCTAGTTTTCCAGTCACGAGAATCGTAACCTCTTTGGAATGTTTTTATTTGCTTTTTTCCTACAAATTCTTGATCTTCATCGTAGTATAACGATACTTGACAGAATTGGTCTATGACTTGTTTGATTTGATCGGCTCTACTTCTTTTATCTTTTGATGAAGATGATGGCAACAGCAGATAAATGTATTATGAGCATTCTAGCTAAGAAGAATTTACCAATGGTCTGATTGGATCCTTCCATTATGTAAAGATAAACTAAGGAAGTTATTGAATGCTTACTGTACACCGAGGTAAATTATAACCTCAGTTCTTATCGTTTCTGCTAGGAATCAAAGGAGACAGTCTGTAAATACAAGGCGAGGCTGTTCATGAACAAAGGCTACAGAACTTCCATTCAAGCTTAGTAAAGCCAGAGGAGGTGAGATTAGTTGAGACCTTAGTTGAGACCCCAAACACCTAATAGATAAGTTTCGCGAGCGCACGTTATGAGATTTTTCAGATGAGTTTTCCGGCATTTCCGATCACGTAACATTAGAAGCAAGTAGTGTGTTATTTTTATTAAAGCTATTAGTTTGGGTTAATTTAAAAATTAACATTAACGGCATATTTTACTTTTTTATTTCCGTAAAGGAAAGAAAACTATTGCGACCCCCAGAGAAATATGTGAAGTTTATGGCTCTGATTGCATAACAGAGCGCCCGTGTTCATATTTTTTATGAAGAATTCCTTTCCGGAGATTTTTCCTTCAAAGATGAGCAGCGTTCAGGTTGGTCTACAGAAGTTGATGATGACCAAATCAAAGTCATAACTGAAGAAGATCGTCATATAACTGTTCTACAGGTTGCAAATAGGCTACATGTATCTACCACAACAACTGAAAAACACTTAAAATGACTTGAGCTAGTTAAGAAACTTGATATTTGGGTACTTTACGATTTGAACGAATTTCATGTAACGCAAAGAATCCACATTTGCGATATGCACCTTAAACGAAATGACACCGACCTTTTCTTGAAAAGAATCATCATTGGTGATGAGAAATGGAAATGAAAAACAAAAAAAAAGCTCATGCTGTCAGTTTGGCGGAATTACAAAGATGTTGTTTTATGAGCTACTTCGAAGGAACCAAGTGATCAATTCTGATGTTTACTGCCAACAATTGATGAAACTGGATGTAGTCATCGAAGAGAAACGGCCAAAATTGTCTGTGTCACCATGATGATGCAGAGACTCACACATCTTTGGCACCTTGTTGGAAACTATTGGAGCTTGGTTAGGAAGTAATGCTACATCCTCCATACAGCACCATCTGATTATCATTTATTTCGAAGTTTGCAGAATTCTTTGAATGGTCAAACTTTCACAAATGACGATAACCTTCAGTTTTTGTTGATAAGGACTAGAAATTTTATGAGCGCGGTACATGAAATGATTAAAAACTATTTTCTGTTAAAGAGGTGTTTTATTTTTTCGGCAATTTCGCAAAACAAACAAACAAAACGAACTCAATCACATCAAATCATTTCCAAAGTTACAACACTCACTTGAAATGGAAGTATTCTTTGTTCCTAATATTCTATTTCGATTCAAAAAGCTCACTTTAATCATAATAATTAATTAAAATAACTACGTGAAAATGGGTAATTTTTGTGGTTCGATATCAAACCTTTATATTTGAAATTTGATAGACGCATATTAGGGTGGAATTCCACTATTATTTTGTAATAGTGAAGATTCTGTATGTTTTTTATTTACATAACGAAAATATTTTTGTTTTAAGTTTTCTGAAAATGCTCGAAAATTTACGTGGGTAAGTGGACAACGATTCAACCCTCGGGAACATCCGTCATTTCATGGAGGATGGAGCTTCGTCGCAGTACGCGTTATGTGTGCAGGAGTATCTTAATGTTCATTTTGAAGAGTGGATAGGCAGACGAAGATTAGTTGAGTGGTCTGAATATGATCACCCTATGATTTCGTCCTGTGGTGCCAAGCACCGCGTTTCTGTAAGAGGACCTCGCACTTTTCTCGACCTCCGAACTCGGAACTCTTCGCGGATAACTTGACATGCTTCGCCGGAACCTGCCTCTCCGTTGAGGAATCTTGCCGTAAATGCATTGATCAAGATAGGCATCTATTTGAACACTTACAATAACCTTTTTTCGAATCCCTTTTGTATTTTCTTTCCAAAAATTGAGTTTGACGCTGCATTTTTTTCCTAATGCCAATTGGTTGTCTGATTTATGTCGACCTCTGTATATGTGAAAATAACATCTATCTAGTAAGATTCAGCTTCATTGTGAATTTTTACACTATTCAAGCTAGTTTTCAATAATTAGTCAATTTTGATAGATTCAAAATGTTATTTTCTTAACTATGTCGAGATGTAATTTTCCAAATCCGAAAACTATTTCACTCCGCCATTGATTCAAGAATCGGTACGCTAGTGTTGAAGACAATGCAATAGGTGGCAGAACAGAAATCGGCAAAGAAAATTAAAGACAAAGATATTTATGTCTATACCAACAAAATGCCAGGTATGACGTTTTGTAAAGATAAAACCGGAGGTAATGGTACTGTAAAATAGTAATCATTTTTTTTCTCAACCATAATATCAATTATTTTAATACGTCCTGACACGCAATGAACATTACTAAAATCACAATTTACGTAAAAAATGATGTGACGTTTTAATATATATGTTGTGTGTTCTTGGAAAAAATATGACATTAGTTATAATATTCAGATACAAATCGCTCCGTCTATTTAGAGGCACTAATTGGGAAATTAAAAGGATTCAAAAGTGGGAAAAAGGTGGTTCGATCAATTGGTCATTTCATTTGACAACTCTGATAAAAACTTTAGGCTTGAACCTGTTTTCGCATATATAAAATTTCAATAAGAGATAGAACTTGTAAATATTGGAAAGATCATACCTTCAATTCTTCTGTGGAACTCTTTATACCCTTTCGAGCAGCAGAGTATTGAGATTATAGTTTTCATTCTCCCTTTATCCATTTTTTTATTCTTTCTACTTCATTCATCTGCTTTATTATTTTATTGTACCACTTTTAGCTGTTAGGTTGTTAGGTACTTATCAGGCTTTTTGATGTTCTTCTCTTTATGTACCAGTTCAAACTTCTTTTAACTACTTTAATACCTATTGGTTCCTGTTTAAGCTTTTTTATAACTATCTCATTTTTCAACCTTCTCATATTTGTTCTTTTCGTGTATTCTTCTTAGTTGTTTCATCTCTGCTGATACCATTCTACTATGTGTCTTTTTGGTCTTTACCACCTTTTAGTTCCATATATTAACTCATATTTTTATGACTTTGCTGTTTTACCGAGAATTATCTTATTTAGAGTAAAGTAAATTTGATTTTCTTTTGGTACGCTGTCTCCCTATCTATTTTTCCGTCTTATGTGAGAATGACTTCTAGTTGCTCAAAATTGGTCACTCTAAATATTCTCTGTCCTTCCATTAGTAGATATTCTCCATGGTATCCTTTTTATTACACCAAAACTTCCTTTTGAATTCCATTCCTTGATATTAACTTCCATTATCAGGTCTTTATTGTCTTTGTACATATCTACTTGTTCCTTATTTTTCTTAAATGTATCTGCTACTATTACTGTATCGTCTGCATATACTCATCCATAGTATTAAGGTGTATTAAGGATACTAAGCAACCACTGAGAACGACAGTCCCAAGTACCTCTGGAGACAAGTATAAAAATGTTCAATGTAGGAAAAATGAGAAAATGGAACAAAAATTCTCAACGTATCTGCAAATAAGACTCAGGGGGCAACGCGAAACCCGTTGAATGTTAAGCAGTGGAAAGGCGTTCTTAGATTGATGGAAGAGTTGAAGAATAACTTCAACTTAAGAGAAAATAAACAATTGAAAAATAAGTAGTAAGTATAAGACCCAAAAGAATCATGAAATTTATTCAAATGGTCTATTCAATAATAAATTTTCTATTTTGGTATCTTTATAAATGATGTTTATTATTAGAATATGATGTATTATTACTTTCCCTTATATTATTTGTTCTTAAAACAATATTTGTATCCGGTAGCAAACCTCACAATAAACTTTATTATTTATCAAAAGTGCCGCTAAAGTAATTTATGTAGAAGACGTCTCCTTCTCGTTATCGCTTTTACCTGTTCAGATATACCAGTGGCGTACTTCTAAAATATTTTCCAAATAAGGTACTTTATCTATTATTTAATATTTACACTAACACCCGCATCGCTGCTTTTTTGGTGATATATGAGAATGAAAGAGGCGAATAGTTTTGTACTGGAGGTATATATAGTTTCTGAGGAGTAAAGAGCTGAACACAAACGCAAAATTGAGAATATACGTACCAGTGATTATAAATAGAGCCGAATCCATTGGAAAGATATATCTTAAGGAATATATTGGAACCTGTCAAAATCGAAGAAGGTATCATCACCTTCTTCTTCTTCTTCTTCATCTTATCGTGCCGAATCAAGTCCCCTTGACGTTGGCGATCAGCATGGCAAAACTCTCTCTATCTGCGCTAGTCTAAATAACTGTCCTGCTCCTATTATTCCAGTCCATTCTCTAATATTCTTCAAGGCTTGTTTCATTCCAATTCCTCTACGATCTTCAACTTTACCCATCACAATCAACACGAGGATATGTCCCAAGTAAGCTATTTTCCTGCATGAAATGTTATCCACTAACTCACGAACCGCATTTGCTTTGTTAAGGACGGCATCGTTTGTTACCTAAGAATATTAATGAATCGCGCCCTCAAAAACGAGGAGAAAAAGGTTGATATAGTGACAGTGATGAAGATCCAAAGGTTTAAATAGTTTGGACATATACTAACATGTGAACCGAAAGCCCTGATACGGAAAATAACCGGAGACAAATCCTGAAGAATAGGAAGTAGTGGAAAAAGATAGTGAATAAAGCGAGTAAAATGTTGTAACAAACAGGAAAATGAAGAAAGGAAACTTAAAAAGCAACGTGATTTACAGCAAAAGATAAATCTACAGTGTCCGAAAGAGCGGCTGGATTTTGATTGAGAAGGGAGCTCAGTTATTTTATGATTGTGTCCGGAACCAATGAAGAACCATTCAAGGGTTGAAGTTACTTCTTAGCGAAGCTACAGTTATCTGTTTTCTGCGCCCTAAGAAGGAGCACAATCGAACAATACGTGGAGTCCTAACCTTTGCATCCTAGACATTGAGCATCATGCGGGTCCATTGTCTTGGGGTGCTTTGCCGTATACCACTGGTCAGTAATCAAAACGATATCAGCCTTCCTCCTTTCTTTCGAATGAGATACTATAGATGATATTTTTTAAAATGAAAACTCCATTCTTTCATGGCCACAAGTTGTTTTGGCGCCTATTATAAGGGCATGTAACGGTACAACAAATATAAACGTGTATTTTGTGAAAATTTCGAAAAATTGTTTTCTGAACTATATTGAAAAATATAGTAATTTACGTAACAAAATGGTGAGTACTGTTTTTTCGGACGAGTATACAAGATTCTCCGCAGGTGAGTCCTGGAAGTCTGTGAATCCGAAAAAAGAATTTCTGGTCGTGTTAAGTACTCGTACATTACTTTTTTGGTGAGCGCGTGGATTAGTTATTAAGATTAATTTAAAAATAAGTGAAGTACATTTCTTCATATTATTTATTTATAGAACAAAATTAGGAACATTCTAATCTTTACATTATGATTATTGCTTATTTTGATAATTATATTGAAAGTTGAACAATTAGTGATATTAAACGGGCTCAATATATTTGAAATTTTTGGTATATTCAAATGCTTTTTCTTGTTACAGCATGAAGGTGAAGTATCCGAATCATTTTGGTTCTTTTTATTAAAAAAATTTCGTGTGGTCGTGAAAATTTTAATTCTATTTGTAAGTGAATAGTGAATTTGTAATATTTCCACCAATATCAGCAAATAAAGTCCCTGAAGTTTGAGGAAGGTAATAATCTGTGTAATCTTTGGGATTTGGTAGCTTAAGAATTCTGCAATCTTTGGCCCAAAATTTCCAAAACTATGAATACCAACAAGCTGAATCGAGTATGGGATTACCGTAATGACAAATATCGCCTGTATAATATCAAATTTTCTTGTTGAATTACAAGAAATGACCGTTGTTCGTGTGTTTTAGAATACTGGTATTTTTATGAGCAGCATATTTATGTCGGATATGTGATCAATTGTCATCTTTGGTAGGTCATCCCGTATACACGCACCCGCTAACTCAATAATTGTTGCTACCTGAAAGTAAAAACAAATTATGCTTAACCTTTTTTCATTTCATTGTCGGATTCCCAAATAAATTTGTTGATTTGTTTTCAGCTGAAGATTTCCGATTTATTTTCATTATACCCAACATTCTTCCTTTTAAGACTTGCCATTTCCTTCGGAAACGTGAATATGTTCACATCATTTTTAACTAAAATGGTAGATGCCCCACAGAGTAGAAGGTTTAACAATTTCTCATTTTTGTGTCAAATAAGTCAAAATTACGTCCTCGTAATAGTATTGTATTTTTTTTATCCATACATTCCGTTATCAACCCATAAATACTTGTCTTAATTTTTTTTTGCTTTTGAAAAGTAAAAATTCAATTGTTAAGATGTCAAATTAGGAAGTTGGTGAGTCGTTGCTTTAGTAATGATGAACTGCATTCTTCTAATGCCTACCTATATTTCAATAATAATACTAGTTACAAATAATGACTCGTAAATACTTACAATACTGAATTATTTCGGAAACAATGTAACTAAAATATTTACTGATCGGTCTAAATATGACGATGAATCATGTTAAAAAATTTAGTAATACCAAATTTTTATTTACTTTACTCCGCCGCCGAGGCGTTGGAAATAAAACAATCCTTAGTATGGTATCTACTAAATCCAAACTGTTGCCATAATGACGGACTCGAAATCAGTTTTACAAGCTATCGAAGCGTCTCCATGAGAATAAAAATTCAACTTTTCTCACGCAAACACACGAGTGAGAAAAGTACTTTTCCCACATGTTGCACACTATACTTTTTCTACAACTGCACAAATTGAAAGAATAAAATTAATGGAACTCAATGTTCATTTTTACAATTATGAAAACCAAAATAATACTAAAGTATCCTCTTAAATATTAAATAGTATTATTTAAAATTGTAGTTGATTATTACATTTTTAGAATTTTGTATAGTTAAACCCGGAACGTCATTTCTTTCAATTAAATTATCTATTATGTTAATTTTAGATGCTGAGGGTTGATCGTTCATATACGGTGTATTTTCTGTCTCCATTTCTCTGAAGGTTTCAAGTGGTTTTTCAATGGAGTTGGCGATTTTATTAGCAACCTTAATTTTATTTTTTAATAGACATTTACTAAAATTATTGCCGAAGAACGTCTGAAACAATGAGCTGTGTATAGAGGGGGTTTTGTAATTTAAAAAAAATGCATTTGTTTTAGCCATACTACCGAATTTGTTAATGCCAACTATCTGACGTTTTTGTGGTAAATCAATCGGTCGAAATATCAAACTCTCCAGTTACAGTTAACGTTCTTGGCTTTTTTGTTTTTGTTGTATCTAATTTCCCACGTAAAGCTGAATTTATATCCTCTAAATTATCGATTCTTAATTCCACAACTGCTCTCTACCAGAATTAATATTTCACAAAATATTGTGAATAATAATGAAATATCTTGTGACCCGATGATATTGCTATAATGCCAAGGAGATCTTCAAATCCTTTTAGAGAGAATCGACCAAGAATGTGTAAATGTAGAACTCACTATAAATATTGAAAAAACTAAATTCATGGTTATAAAAACCAAAATATTACCATTAACCCTATTCTCACACTGATCGGAAAACAAATAGAATGGGTGCAAAAATATAAGTATCATGGTTCAGTTATAAACGCTCAAATGGATCCAGACGAAGAAATTAGGCATTTGTCAAGTACTCCTCAATGTCTGTAAACAGAAATCTAAACCTCCACGTCACAATAGGATTCATGGAATGTTATGTGTGGTCAATACTGCTGTACGGACTTGGACCTTGATAGGTTGAATGATCAAAATTCATTTGAGATGTGGCTCTACAGACGCATCCTGAAGATACCCTGGACTGACAGAATCATCAACGACGAAATACTAAGATGCATCGGTCGCCAAAAAAAGCTGTTGACAATTATTAAGATTAGAAAAACATCTTACATAGGACACATTTTACACAATGACAAATACCTACTGCTACAGAAAATAATGAAGGGTAGAATAGAGGGAAAGAAAGGCATCAGCAGGAAGAAGAAATCCTGACTCCGTAACATAAGAGAATGGACAAATCTCAGCGTCGGAGATTTGTTTCATGTTGCGAAGGAGAGATACGCATTTCAAAACGTGGTCGCTAACCTTCAATGAGAACAAATAAAAAGTTTTGAACTAGGGACTACTGACTTCCAAGCGGACTATCCACTGCTCCATTGACCATTGATTTAAATGTATTAGTTAAAAGTACAAATATCTATCTACCATAATTCGAAATAGAATTTTTTTTGATTATTTAATTCTTTTTATTTACTGAAAAATCCACTAGTTAGAAAAATCTATGTTAATTCAAGGAAAATGATGGTATTTCGCAACATTGAATATTGTGACCAAAGTGTAGACGCCTTTAAAGTTTTCGACAACTCTTTAAAGTATACCAAAAGTACAGTTTCCGGAAAAGATTTTATTTTTGTATTTCTTCTCCACTCCATAAATTTCTCGTATGCTAATTCATATTTTTTTCTTGAAATTTCCGGCAACAAATCTAAAGTTTACTTTTGCTGTTTTTTTCGATATCTCGGGCGGAGTAAGTATTATCAAAATCGTCATTACTGTCAGTATCCATATTATTTATTATAAATTGTTATAATTATGTCCTGCTAAAATAATATTTAATGGAATTCGTGATTTTTATCAAACCACGATTAAAAACTTTCTTAAGAATTTAAAAAACTTCTATAATTTGACAGTTGTGTCAACTATTTAAAGTTGACAGTATCCAAATAAATTTTCGTCGATTTTTGTTGATTCTCCATATAAATGTATGTGATGTGGACATAGTACTGTGAGAAATAATATTTCTCACAGTATGAGCAACATGTGGTTTTGAAATTATTCTCATATGGGTAAAATGTCATAGCGGCATTATGGGTAACGAGGTGGTAAATCACGCGGCAAAAGAAGCTTGCAAATTAGACGAGTACTTAAACCGGCGGTGTAATTTGGGCGCTAACCATCCATCTTTACCTGTCTGACCAAGAAGGGTAGATAATCCGACATGTATTTTCGGCGCTAAGAAGTGCAGGTAGGTCGAGTCATAAAATAAACCAATAGAGGGAAAGTTGATAGATTTTTATGTAGATTAGTTTAGGTTAGGTTAGGTTATGTAAATCTTTCATTTTTTATGTAATATGTACTCAAGTACTAAATAAAAATATAAAGAAATATAAAATTTACTTTATTTTGTAGAGTGTTACAAAAATGTTGTGAGGAAACTTTATTAAGGGCAGATTTTTCATTTAAAAAAAGTGCAAAGTAGCCCCCTCTAACGGTAAATTTTTTCAGACCTTAAGTGATAATAGGTCATTTCTCTTATAGGAAAATCTAAAAATACAAAAATATATCTTATTATAAATGTGGGTGATTTAATAAATAACTGTATTTCATAAATCATGTACTTCGGTCGGTTAGCGCCCAAAATACACATAGGATTAAAATGACCCTTCGGTCTTGGCGCCTAGTTTACATGTTGTAAAAAGTACATTAATCCTTTAGCGCCCAAATTACATCCGCCCACTTAAACTTCTTCTGTTATGCTGATGTAATTAGCAAACATAGGAAATCCTAAATCCATTAGAATCAGTTGGAGAGAAACAATAACCTTATCAAAACATCAGAAAATCTCTATTTCCAGCTTCATCCAAATCTATCAAATAGCATTCCACATATATCGATTGGCGATACTAATCATATTTTTCAGGAGTGCAAGAAAAATGGAGTGGCTATATCTAATCTATCATTTCTTTGATTGATCTTAACTTTCCTCTTCCAATAAATATTAGCTCTCTCCTGGCAAGTTCAAATAAAGCTATTTTAGATACTATAAAAACTTCATTAAGGAACCAATAATAGTTATTTAAATCATTCACATCGATTAGTTAGAAAAAAAAATATCTGTGGCTAATAGCCTAGTCTGAGGCCATACCTTCTCCTACTCACACACAATACTAGTTACTTGGTCCATACAATGACGCATTTCCGTCCGGAAAATAGGTACGGTTGCCGAACAATAGTTATTTGTATGCCAGAGTCCAACAAAGTACTTAGTATTTCAGCCGTGGCGTACACAACATTTTTTAGACTTTTTCAATTACACTGAGTAGAGAAAATCAATAACAATGAATTAAAAACATCAGGTGGAGTGGATTCCAGTAACTCTTCATCGCTGATGTTTTCTTTTTCATCATCATTCATTGTTATTCATTAATTTAGACAAAACTTCGGATAAAACAAATAATTTCAGAAAATTGAAAATTTCAGGTTATGACAAATCATCGAAGTGAAACTGTCGACAGTCAACTGTCAACATTGAAGTGGCTAGAGTCACATTTAAGGAAGTTAAAGTTGGCTACTCCAGAGCGTCCCGAAACTGTTTTGCAGTACAGAACTGTCACTTTCACTACATGGAACACTCTCAAAACTACACTCAAAACACAACTTTCGGTATGTAAATAAATACAGTTCAAACAACTTTCAGATGACGTCGTCTAAAAATTATTTTTCTCACAGTAACTTAACCTTTCCTGTTCCAGTGAAACGTCGATTCTGACCACCCCGCCACTGAACTGTTCGTACCTGTCTTTGGCAGTGAGACATGGGTAAAATTGGTGAAAACTGATTTTGGTACGGCAAGGACATAAAAAAAATAATAAAATTTGAAACAGTGATTATTTCTTTTGTACATCTGGACTTTTATGTTTTGTTTGTCGATTTTTTTTAATTTAATAGTTTTAGTTGCCGTTAGAGTGGTGGTAAATTATGTGGGTACTTTGTTTCACTATTTTAGTGAAAATTATTTGAAGCTGGGGCATTAAATGTTGTAAAATCAGCTATGCAAGGATCAAAATGAACTATATCCGTAGAATTCGTTATGTGGGTGTGATGTTCGTCTTTACTCTTTTCCTGTTCATCATTTGGTAATGGAATCAATTAACCAAAAAAATAGGAAAGCATCAAAATTCAACTTCATAGTGGGACTACGCCTCGTATTTTTGGATTTAAAAGTACTGAATACAAATACACATTTCTCCGAACAAACTTCCTCAATAAAACGATAATCCGTCCACTCCTGACTGACCTTCTTAATGTCCTAATAACAAACATTTATATTAATCCCCTGCGATATATCTGATACATTTTTTGGGAAAACCAATACCTTCTACCTGCTCATTGTTCCATACTTACACTAAAAGCGGGTTCACACGGAGTCGTAAACTGGGCGAGAATACTACTATTAGGAGAATTAGTCTTGATCACTACCTAGCGTGAACTGGTGATCGGGGTAGTGGGAGTCTTCAACGACCAAAAATACATCGGTCGTGATTACTCCAACTTGTTGCAGGGAACACCTACCAAATGTGAAGTTACTAGCGTACATACAAGTATTTGTTTCGATTTTTGTACGATTCGAATAATAGAATTTACTATAATTTCTATTTTATTTATATATAATAATAATTAATAACATTTCCTACCTCAGCATTCAAAATGTCAGTGTACAAAACAAACAATTCAATTTGTTGAATTGTATCGAGATGCGGAATGTTTTTGGAAAATAAATTCTGAGGTGTACAAAGACAGAGATGTAAGAGATGAAGCATCAAAAAATATGCGATGACTTGAGTATCGATGGTTTTGATTTGATATTCAATATATTGATCGATATTGATATTTGATATGAAGTAACCCAGATCAGCTTATTATCAAGAAATACTTTTATTTTACTGAGCAAATATAAATGTAGAGTTGGATCCATTCTGTAGCCACTTTGATCTTCCAAAGATAGTTCTCGACATATATTCTTAGTGGCACCAAGAGTATTTGGTTTTTTTATCCAATCACAGACCCACACACGTTTCTTTTTTTTAACATTTTTCAAACGTTGATTGAATAAAAGTTCATGCACAATTATCGCATTTTCCTGTTTAGCCACGATTAAACACAATAACAAAACAAATAAAGGAAAAACGTACCATGAACAACTAGATGTTAGCGGCGTTTTGTTTCTGGTCGCGACGCCTTTCAGACAGTAATTCGTGTGAACTTGTGGTCGTATACTATCGGTATACTATCTCGCCCAGTTTATGCCTTAATCCAGCTAGAGTCCCAGGAGAATAGACAAACGCTTGGTCATTTTTCGACGAATATTCCATTGTCCGGCATTTAGCCAATATTCTGGGAGAATAGGCATGCGTGGCGCGCCATCAGCCAATTGCCTATTGTCCTGGGATATTAGCTAAAATCCCAACTTGTCTAATGTCCTTCGATATATACATAAAAATATTGAAAACAGGAACGATAATTATCTCGTTGAATTTGCTTGTTTATATGGCGAGTGTTGAAATATATCCATTGAAACTTCAAGTGTTTATGTGGCGAAAATACCTCTTCATCTCGCAAGATTTTCGAAAATTTCCTGAGTCGAAAATTATGCTAGCTTATCCGAGTAGAATATAGAGGTCTTAAGCATCATGATGCATTTAGTTTTCCAAGAGCCAGAGCAGTTTCCATGTGCACTTGGAACGTAAGTTGATTTGAATTCGCACTGGCGAGAATTCGCGATTGGATGCTCCGGCTTTTAGCAGATTTACTCAGACATAGTGGCTTTAACGAAAAAATGACCACAGACCTTTCTTGTAGAAAATTTTGTGTTCTACATTTTTTGTTTGAATAGCTTTTTTCGAATTCCTCTTAGTTTTCGAGTTATTCGCGTTTCAAATTGGTTTTAGTTACAAGTCCCAAAAAAATCTCTGAGAACATCAGAAGCGCCCAATTTAATTTCGGGTTTAAAACTATTTGACCTGTACTAACAGGTAAAATTTGAAAAAATTTATCCCGTTCTAGTGCAGTGCGTGTTTTGAGGCACACAATAGACACTAATCGTTATCCTATATACGCGAAATTAAAAATTTCAATTGGGTTTCAAAGACTAAAAAAAGAGCGTGGAATATTTACACCTTTATTATTTAGTATAATCTGAGAAAGCGGTAATAATTGACGGCATTTAAATGTCAGAAATGTAACAAAAGGCCACACGCATTTTACAAATGTTAAGAGCCAGTCGGACAGATAATAAAAGACCTCTCTACCCCGCAGTGTTTCTTTTGTAGTACAATTTTTGGCACCTGTCAATCAGAATTAATATTTTCTAAATTGTGTAAATGTTTTAGCTATTAATTTTCGACTTAACCTTATGCGGCGTTTTTAATTCTTGGGATATTCCAACTGTTCCTCCATGCAATGAAAGTCTACTATTATCACAAGAACGCCGATGGTAGTATGAAAATAACAATACATGGACAATGGAGTTGTAAAAAGAAAAAATTACATAAGAAGATCCGCGAAGAAAGAAGCAAGTAATAAATTAGGGTCTAAAATAAGAGAAAAGTAAGAAAAAATAGCATTTCGGTCTTTTTAACTTCCAAAAACTCATGTCTCGTTCAAGTTTCGGTCTCGTCTCGTTACCATATACCAAGCTTTTAAGTTATCTTCAAAAAATGAATCTACCTCCCCTCTCAATTCATCAGTTATAAAAAATATTATTTAGATGATTTTTTACATAATATCTAAGGGTATGAACCATATGTTTCTGCGAATGCTTAGAGGAATATCGAATAACATAGGTGGGAAATCATTTTGTAGAAATTCTATGTATCGCTAATCATTCAGGTTGTTATCAAAAAAATATGGGCGTACTAAATTATCACCCACTACTCCTGCGCATACATTTACACAAAATTGATGTTGCCTTTTAAGGAATACTTTCTCGCATAAGATATATATATTTTAAAAAGTATTTATAAAAATAACGAATTCTTAAAATGATTTATCTACGCCTATGTTAAATCAAACAAAATTGTCGACAAGGGTTTTTATAATCTGCAATTGATATTGGAAGAACTATACACATAGTAAGAATTACATCTACCTCTAAATTTTAATCCGGAACCTTAGGGGTTGCTTACGAATTGCGTCCTGATGACTTTCCAAGAAAAATGATGCTGAACACTTGTTAATTATAATTAAGATGATTTGTCAAAGTGGCAGAATTGGATGAAGTGCTATATAATACCCATGTTGTCAAAATAAAATAAAAATCTATTTTCCTACATTCACTTATGAAAATGATAGATTGCACTCTCATTTTTACCTAGGAAAGTAGCTTATTCCACACATGTACTAAAAAATAACAATACATGTATTGGAATGCTTCTTTTTTTATGTTATATATGGTCTTGAACGGAATACGCGAATACAATATGGCTGGCTCGGTGCCGAAAGACAAAAGGCCAAATTTAAGAAGACTGAAGAAATAGACAATATGATTTTTTGAGGTTATATTAGAGTTTACGATAATAATTGAAAGTTTGTTGTGATTTTTGTTCAAATACATACTAGTGACTGCAAGATAATTTAAATGTTAAAATTGAGTGTTATTACTATTACTGAGTAATGTATAAAGTAATTGAATAAAATTTATTCCCCATAGTGAAGGAAAACATTCTTCATGACTGTCTTGATTTTACTAACAGGTAAATTAAAAGCCTGAAAATTATATTAAGTAGGCTGTAATATTAATTATTAATCTTTAGTTGTAAAATATTCCATAACCATTCTTTTCGTTTTTGTCATCTTTACTATCACAACAAAAAATATTTTGTAGTGTTTATATACTTTTCAACACACGTGTTCATATACTTTTCAACACGTTTGTGATATTGTTCAATTGACTTATTTAAAAAATACGTTTTTTTTGATGAATTTTTTACGTGGTCGTAGGAAACAGTGTACACAACTCGTTGCAAAGTGTACTTCACGCTCGTTACGTTTCAGCACGCGGCTTGTGCAAAACAGTAACTAGTGCGTAATGTATTACTTTCCAAACTCTTTATGTAATATCCCATAAAGGATTTTACGATAGGCCCAGTATAGGCCCAGACTTGGTAGGACTCTGGGATGATAATAATGTCCCTCGCTTGGTTTGAAAGCTTGCACTAGGCCTGGTTGCCTAGATAAACCCAAGACTGGTCTGCAACCCTGGGTCAGGATGGTTTCTTGTAAAAATAAGAAATGATAACTATTAATGTTAAGATATCTATAATGGATAAGATATTAGAACAAAAATTTATATAGTTATTTAGAGTTCAGCCCTGCTTGGGTGACTATAGGATGGCCGAGGTCGAGGTACCCAGAGTTAAGCCAGGCTTCGATGAATATGGGATGGCCGAGGCTAACTTACCCAAACTTCAACCAGGCTTGGGCCATTATTGGTTTGCCAAAGCCGGGCTTCCCAGCGTTGGCTCAAGCTAAGCCCCGTCGTCCAAGTCTGAGGGCTCCTACATGGGATAGTATTACAGACACATATGTAGGTACAATACATATTTAGTTATATTCACATTATTTACAGAATACAGTTAATGTTTGGCGAACTTTTGCAAGCGACGGCTTTAACAAATTTACTAATCAGACAGTTATTTAATTTCATTTTCCATATATTTTGTTGATCTATCACAGCTTTTCGGTATACTTTTGTAGATAATGCTCTTTTAATTTTAATGTATTTATCTATCTGAAAATTTTTTGCTACCTCTACAAATTAATAACTATTTGATCTACAACTCGTAATGATTTTTAATTCGTTGGGATAAGGATGCGCCAGCTCGAGAAGGGGATATTTCAGGTAAACGAAAAGGTAGTCCGAGTACATAAAACAACTCGTGACGGATGTATTCAGAGTATTACCTGGAATTTAATACTTAATCAATTTTGAAAAGCTAGAAAGTCCAAAAATTAGAATTGTATTTTATCATTATGTAATATAATAATACACACTTGCATTTGGTTAAAATTGAACCCCCAATATTGTCACCACCCTTTGTCAAATTAGAATGATACATTCGTTGTTCCGTTCTATATTCTTCAAACAGATAACGTGGTGTGAGTGTTTGTGACGAATTGAAAATGGCATTAATAGTAGATTTTATGTTGAATCAGCGGGGAAATAAATTGCTTGTAATTAATAGTTTTAAATTTAAAAAAAATAGAGATTACAAAAAAGTAACAAGGTTAGGTTGAATGAAACACACTGTAAATATTTTATTTTTGTTTTTTATTTCATCATTAAAATCCCGAGGTGCATAATGTTCCGTCACGAGTTGTCTAATCTTCAAGATAACCTCGATCACGAGTTGGCACATTGTAACAGAAGTTAAAATTTTATGCCGGGTAGTGATATCACGGTTTATTAAATTTTGAAAGGAAACCTTCGCATGCATCGGTAGTGCGTTGTAAACTAGCATTGTTTTCAGCCCATATATAGGGTGGAAAGTGGAAATCTTCTGCAATGTACCATTCAACAAGGGAATCTGCGAATTCTCGAAGATATCTTTGATTCACCTACAATCACCTATCATATCAGGACTTAACAGCGGCTGATCAAAAACATTTTTGATGACCAATTTCTGAATCTGACTTATATTTCTTGCTTAAACCTAAAGGCCACCTATTAAAAATGACAATTACAATTCGGTAAATCGAATACTAAAATGTTGGGTATGAAATTTGTAAAAATCTTTTCAACCAATTACTTATCCCTATCCATGGTAGTTATCCAAACATAAGAGGGGGTTGTTATGATTAATAAGTAGGTAATATGTATTTTACTTAAGCTTCAGGTGAGGAAACGGTTAACCAGAAGTCAATATTTAGATATCTATAATCTTGGGAAGTATAATTAGTTTACAGAATCTATTTTGTACCACATTTTTTGGAAGGTCTTCGGTACGTAATTCATATACGAACCTTACAGTAACCCAGATTGGAATTTATGCTTAAAAATAATATTTCAGACGTTTTGCCTCGTCGTCTTTTGGTAATGAAGGCGAAATTTTTGGTTTATAAGGTTTAATCTTGTTTGTTTTTGTAGTTAACTGTTTCTGGATGAAGATAGAGAAACTGAAGAATGGGATTCTGTACAAATGGGCCCAAATGGCAGTTTTAGAGAAAAAACATCTCTATTTCACTACTTTATTGAATCAATCAAAAGCGAGTGAAGACAGATAGAGAGTGGTAAACCGATAGTTTTTGTTTCTCTTCCAATCTTTAATATTGCCTATCATCATAATCAACATCATGTGCAAATCTCAAGATTTTTCACGTAGCGGCGTTCCTTTCATATTTTCGTATTGAAAGTAAGATTGAAATATCTTGAACTACGTAGATACAGCGATATAAAAAATTTTCTTATATGACCCCTCGTTTCTGAGTTATGAACTAAATCAAAACTTGTACTTGTTACAATGTAGTGTTTGACAGAATAAATAATTCTACTTAATTATTTGAAGGCCAGGGGCGGCTCGTGCCAAATGGTCAACATTCCGTGACTTGTACAGGAACAATCTGTACAATCTAAAGATACCAAGAATGAATTTTTCAATTGATTTTTAACAAAAAGTAACTCTTTGCTTAACTCGATAAAATTTATGGTTTAGGAGATATGTAGATTTTTAAATCGTTGTACATGCCAAGGAAACCGTTCGCTGTAAAGAGACATTTTGAAGAAAATTGTAATTATTTATTGAAAATACTTACAGGAGGTATTAAAATACAATCAAACATTTCTTGGAGAGCTAATAAATAAAAGTATAAGTAAGGATCTTGGACTGGTTTTCCAAGCTCAAAGAAATATCTTACGTAGATTCCGGAAGTGTGGAGAAGCGTAAAGTGCCCACTTCGAACATTTCTACTAATTTTTTTTGGTTTTTATTTGATAAGTTCTAAGCTACTCAACCAATTAGAAATGTTTTATTATGTTCTAATACCTCCTGTAAGTATTTCCAATAAGTAATTACAATTTATGATAATTTTCTTCAGAATGTTTCTTTGCGGCGAACGGTTTTCTTGGCACGATCTAAGAATCTACATATCTCTTAAATCGTAAACTTTATCGGGTTAAACAAATCGATTGAAAAAATCATTTTGCTATCTTTAGATTGTACAGGTTGTCCCTGTAGTTACGGATTGTTAACCATTGAGCAAGAGCTGCCTCTAGCTTTGATTTCGCAGCTTTAAATGCGCATAACTCAGAAATGAGGGATTTTATGTGAAATTTTTTTTGTAACAATATTATTTTCACGTCATCTACACCCGAATTTTTCGCTCAGAAAACCTTGTATACCTTTTATACGACTTAGTTTTTCTGCCGAAGTAGGCAGACTTCGTTGTTATTTTTTACTTTCACTGTATTTTTTGTATCATTAAGTAGGATTAGAATAACTATAGCTTTAGTTTACGAATTTTTCGAAATTCAAATCGCGATAATTTTGATTGTATTTTGAATATTATTTTTGTGAAGTTTTATTATGAATTTTTGCATATATTGTTTTATCAAGTGACATAGATATTTTTTCATAAATAAAACGGCAATAACAACAGAAAATTTTCATATTTCGCGGAGGAAAAAATAAATATTTTTCCAAACGACATAATTTAGTATTTGATATGAAAATTGTTTCATTTTTCACATGTGGTTTCCAAAATAAGTAGGACACTGTAAATTGATCAAAAATTTTGCATGCGCATCACAATCTTTTTTCTATCCAATAGAGTTAAATATTGTTAATATTTCTAAAATAAGAAGTTGAATAGGAGAAGCACATTTCACTGATATGAATAGAACCGAATAAAATGATCAATAAATAGCACTCAAATAAATCATATTTGAAGGTAAGTAAATTATTCGCTTCAATTGGTCAACAATGAAACACTGTTCACCCCTGGCGCGCAAAACACGTTAATCCAAAATACCAAAAAGTCACTCGCAGCACATTATACATATCCATATATGTTAACCCCATAAACAAAAATGCAACAAAACACTATAACATTAACTCTACGTGAATCTAACCTAAAAATGAAGCGTCTGGAAGTCTGAAAGGGCGGGACTAAATAACATTACAGGGATAAAATCCCACCTCTTGAAACTAAAAACAAGTTGCAGGATGAGAAAGGACCAATGAAAAGGACGATAGGCGGGATTATAGTGAGGTTTCGCTGAACGGTAGCGTAACCTACCGGTTGAGAGGCTAAACCACAGTCCTAAGTGTACTATTATATGATTATTCTTCATTATAGTGCCTACGTTCGTAGGTAGTAGATGGTTGGTTAACAAACGGTCAATTTTCCTACGTAAAAAAACGACATATGCACTCAATTTCGTATAATTTGGTTTCGGGCTCGATCTTCAAATAGTTTTTACTCAATTATAGTGTGGATTACACCTATTATCATCATTCAGTGCGCTAAATTGCTTTCGTTGTCTCAAATTAACGTTATTAACTTTTTAAACTGTTCTCATAACAACGTTTATCGTTTTCTCACCTTTTTTTTTTCCGGCTTAGTGCTAGTGAATTTGACTTAGTGGTTTTAGTGAAACTTTTTCAAGACGTCTCCTAACTTCAGCAAAGTGGATAACAAACCCTTCACGACGTTGAATTTCACGGATTTGGGTTCCCCTTTCGGGGGACCCAACGAAGATCCTCCGGGCACCCCTACGATGTCCGGGGAAGGTCACATCGGACCGCCGACACCTCATGAATCCAATAATTCGACGCCCGTTTCGAAAAGTGCTTTTATCGAATTACAACAACACGGATACGGACCATTGAGGACCACTTATCAACACCACTTTAATTCGCCGGCGGGAAATGCACATTCGGGACCGACGGGTGGTCACGATACTGGTTTTCCAAGTCCCAGGGGTGCTTTGGGCGCTTATCCTTTTCCACCGATGCAACAGCATTCGTATACGGGTTATCATTTGGGTTCTTATGCTTCTAATTGTCCTCCTTCTCCCAAAGATGACGGTGAGTTCAATATTACTTTTATTATCGATTTTTAAATATTTTGTCATTAATTTATACATAATTTTATAGTCGAAATCAATTAAGATCGAAGATCATCAGATTTTTTACAATATTGCTCAATATTTTTACCTTTTTAACATTACTGATGGAACATGAAACCTCTACCTAATATACATCAATTAAAACATCTAGATTGAGTGCACTTTTCTTCGAATTGTATTATAATCTATCTAAAGACAAAGTTTCTCAAGGGTATAATTAGACGTTTGTCCATTTTTATCGCAGATATTGAATTGATCAATATTGCTTTTTCAACAAAAATAGTGCTCAAATATTTCATTATCATCATATTTCAAATAAAAAATAACATAAGTTTGTAAACTTCATGGAAAATCTAGAGAAAATTAGACTAATTATCATAATAATATATCAATTATCCCAACAAATATCTTAAGAAATCTTTCGATTCACGGATCCAATCTGGGGTCCTTGGTATTAGAAATAAGTTTCGTATAAATCGATTATCTTATGCATCTATTCCAAATGCGGTAATTTTGAAGTCAAATTACTTTTTTAAATAATTCGTTTAAACATATTGACATATTTCTATTCGTGAAACATAATCGAATGATAATGTGGAAATATTTGAAGCAAGCAATAACTATAGAGGGTGTCTCATAAATAATGTTTGTTCACAATGTTCACTTATTTATTGAAAGAAACGCTCAGCAAACTCTTTGTCACCTTGATAAAACCATTATTTGGGCTTGTATACCAACAATTGTCACACTACATTGCATTTTCAACACCTTCTCCATTACCAAATTTTATTCGGCTCAACTTTCGCAGTATGCGCGTTGGCTTCTCATTTTGTAAAAACAACTCGCTTTCGGTTAACTAAACCTGGATATTTCGTCATTAAAACCTCATACATTCATCCTGAATACCACTGTTTACACCACCACTACACCAACACTCACAATTACTCTGTCTGACGCGCGTTTCGGTATCCAAGTTATCGTCTAAAGGTAAACTTTAATTGAAATTAGCCTACCACAATTTAAATCAAAATTAATTAAACACTTTAAATTAAATGTCAAAGTGACAACAGCCTACTATTCTAAATCTTCAGTCTCTGAAGACGATAAGTTGTTTGTCGAAACGCGCGTCACTCAATGTAATTGGGAATGTTGGTGTAGTGGTACAGTGTTCAGGATGAATATCACCAACGGTTCCAATAAATTTCAACTTACTTGTATATTCTCATCAGTTGTCCACTATAATATATCTTGGCATTAATAATTCAACCATCTGCAATGATTTCGAACTGAACTGAACCTTCATAATTTCACCATACAAATAATATTCCATAATATTTTCGATCATTCTGAAAACTTTTATCTCCAGTATTTAAAAAGCTGCTATTTTCGGTTTATGGATTATACAAAATTCTTTATTAAACCTATGAGGGGAGAGACGACATTCTTTAGATCCACCAGATCTTGGAAACGACTTTTTTTTAAAGGGTCAGAATTCATTGCTGGCTAATCTGATTGACTGTAAATTTGGAAACAACAAGAGTGTGTAACCTAATTACTTGTCTAGTAGTATAGCCCTTTCTATGTCACTACAGATCTTTTATAGTACTTGAATTAAAGAGAGCTTGTCTATTATCAATGTGAAACATCATACCTTTCATTCTAGTCAATAATTAGTGTTCAAATCATGTTTCAAATTGAAACAAATTGTCATTCTTCTCGAAATTAGGAAGCAGCTTTAATTGATATGTTAAATTTGATAAAATTTCTGTGATAAATGTTCCGATTGGGTCAATAATTTTAGAAAATCCGGAAAATCGAGTGTACAGAAGCGAGGGATACGTTATTACAGTTTTGAAAAAAGCGATAAAATAATTTATGTATTTTGTTGCTTTAATCGTTACTGTATTCTGCTATCAAAATATGATTTAAAATTTATTAGATTCATTTAATAAATCTTATGTAAACAATATCATCAATGATAATTTAATTTTTTATTATTTCAAAAGTTTACAAACAGAATGTTCCCTTTAAACAGTTTTCTAACATTAAAGAGTAATTATAATATCTATATCGTAATTTTAGAAGATTTTTTTGTAGAAAAAAAACAGAAACTCTTTTGAATCTTATACAAAAACTTCATCAGCATTTAATAACTTGTAGTAAATTATTTATACTTATTAGTTATTTTAATAAACTTCCAGCAAACAAAAATACTTTGGATTCTAACATTATTTAAACGTTGGTCTACTCAAAAATGTAGCTTCTGGTCTTCGTAGAGGTAGTTGAGGAATTCTTTCCATAAAACTGTTAAGCCGGTTCGACATAGCCATATTATTTTCAAGCCAGTTGAGGGAAATATATTATAAATCGAGTTTCTAGCACATAGGTAAACTAGTTCGGATCTGTCTTGGTAATAAATCAAAATATATTTTTTAATTTTCGAGCACACAAAAAGCTAATTTATGTTGTTTGTCGTGAGAATACCAATCTACGTTTAAACGTAACCCAATTGACTTACCTGGATAAGGAGATTGAACACAAAACATTTCTATTGCTTTACGATTGCTTGTTTTTTTTCTGCAGTACTTCTGCAGCCGCAGATTCAACAATTTCCTGATTAGTTATACCTCTTTTTGTTTTTGTTTTATAGTTTTTGAAAAAAAGACAAAGAATATTTAGAATTTGGTAAATATGAACATGAATATGGTGATTATTTGGAGTGAGGGACATGTAACTACCTGACCTATTGCACGTTTTTCAAAATAATTAATGGATTAATGGATATCGAAATGTTGTGAATATTAAAGTTTGAAATATCGCGAAGGATTTTTCTACTTATTTGGTTGAAATCGAGACTCATACACACAATCTAGTAGCTGTTATAAGAAAACAAATGAATCCAATTATCTACCAGAGAGTTTAAAATACCGATAGAAAGGCGTGTAACTTCTAAACCCTCTAAACCTTGTAACAACAAGCTTCCCGCTCCCCTAATTGATATAAATTGTTTAAGGTTTCAAAACGACTAAATGCAACACCAATTACTTACCAGCACATCTTCTTGCAGAAGTCAAAAGCGGAAAGGTTGAAATATATTGCAAAATTGTGTGATTTATTCAATTCTAGGGGAAAAATTCGCAAACAACGCACAACAGATGTTTCGAAATTCCGTTGAGCTACCAAGCAATAAGAAGATAAGATATATAGAAATTGAAGTCGGGGAATTTTTACCGTTTCATAATATTCATAAAATTCTGTGGTTATATATTAACTACATAAAATATGATTAATAGATGGTCTACCATTCTACACGCTCACTGAATACAACTAAATATTTTTTAAATGGAATACATAACGATAAAAAAGTGATTTTACTATCATGGCCACGAAGATTAAGGCGATATATTTACTCTTATCAACGTAAAATTGTATTAATTTCAAAATTGTCTGCATATCATTTAAATATATTATGACCAATTTAAGCTTATTCGTAGTAGGCGGTCAAATTGTTGTCAGTGTTTAGTACTGCCGCTTTTTGTTACAATCACAACTTTTAAGCGTCAGCAATCTCTATGCAGACTTTTGCATCTTGTTGGAATTCCATGTTGTGATGCCATTCTCGGTTTCAATGACCTCTCGCTTGGGGATGATCAATTCCTTTGCGATAGACCGTTTAGTCAGCTCCTACAGGTTCTTTAGGATTCATATCGGGGTAATCACTCTTCTCCATCATTCCTCAAATTGTGACAGGTTTCTAATACTTATTTGTACTTATCTCGCATCATGGTATCCCATTTAGGATTGACTTGGGTCAAATGTGTACAACTCTGGCCCTAGCTTGGTAGCCGTTATTGGCCCAGACTTGGTAGGAATCTAGGATGATAACAACGTTCCTCGTTTGATCTACAAGCCTGGACCAGGCCTTAAACAAGGAATGATACTATTTTTTATTGTCTGTTATGTTTAACAAAAATTTATTCATAAAATATTATAACTATTCATGTTAAGATAATGGATAAGATATAAGAACAAAACTTTATATAGTTATTTAGAGTTCAGTCCTGCTTGGGTAACTATAGGATGGCCGAGGTCGAGTTACCCAGAGTTCAGCCAGGCTTCGATGATTATGGGATGGCCGGGGCTAAGTTACCAAGACCACAAACAAGCTCGGGCCATTATTGGTTTGCCAAGGTAGGGTTTCCCAGCGTTCCCAGTTTGTCGGTTATCTTTAACATTTCTGGAGTCGTCACCTCATTTGGTCGATCATTGCGATGCTGGTCTTCACAGGTTGTACGGACTCTGTTACCTAATAATTCATTATTGATAATGGAGGAGCATTCTCACTCAGAGTAGAATCTATCTCAGCTTTTATATTGATTGGGCTAAAACCTTTGAAATAAGAGTATAACAATGACTAATTCTTTTCATTGTTTACAAATTCACTGAAAACCTCCAATATTGATGGTTACCAAACAAATACTAAACAACGTTGTGTCTTCAAACTTGAAGCATAAGCTTTATAGATTCTGTACTTTCTAATAGAGTAGTATTTTTCAAGCAACTAACCTCCATCTCTAGGTCACGCCAAGTAACTTCTGGTACCATCCTTGTATGTTTTATTCTAAAATTACAGACAAAATTAGCGATTTGAGTTACTATGGAAACAGTGGATCTATTGCTCTAGCTCCGCCGTTTGCATTTTTGCTTGAGTCTAGAACAATTAGCCTCTTATTTCAATGAGTTAGATACAAGTTTTTGATTTAGAAGAAATTATTCATCGTCTAGTAAAATAACAAAATATTGAGTTGAGTTAATTGAATGGTATAGTTACAATCGTTACGATAAAAATTAGAAAATGATATAGTAAATCAAATTTTTTTACCGTTTAGTAAATTTTACGAAATATTTTGTGATACTCTTGATACGAATTGAATTATTTTGTTTGGTAAATTTACCAAATTGTTTTGCGTCAAACTTACACCTACACATTATTAAAGAAATTTTTAACAGTGTATGTCAAGATCAAACAACAAAATCTGCTCCCCTTCAATATGATCCCTTCCCCTCGCCGCACACCTTTCCATACGTTTTTTCCATTGATCTAAGCAGTGCTGGAAGTCTTCTTTGGTGAGCGCCTTTTGGAGCTCTGCCGTTTTCTGCTTTATCGCTTCTATAGGATTCCTTTTAAAGCAGATCTTTTTCCAACCTTTCAAAGAAATCTGAGCAGACTTTTGATCAGGAGTCAGATTTTTTGGCACCAACTTCGCACAGACTTTTGTCATGTGTATTTCCTCGTGTAAAATTTTTCTAACCGTTTCTTTATCGGCACTTACAGCCTCGGCAATCATCCGAATGCTCATTCGACGAACTGCCCGCTCAAGTTGGTTGATTTTGGTCACTGTTTCTGGAGTTGTAACAGTCGCAGGGCGAAATGGGCGTTGGTCATATTCAGTGCTCTCTCGGCCCTCACTAAAGCGCTTACACCACTCAAAAATTTGAGATTGATATGTTGCTTCTGTTTTTTGTCACACATGGTTTCTCCGGCACGAGAAAAAAACACATTCGTTTCATACCACTACTGTACAAATTCTATAATAGTGACGAAAACGTGTTTTGGGACGTGCATAGACCATAGGTTCCCGACGCACTACTCGTTTTTTACCACACCCGTTTAGGGCGCCCTCTAGGCGCGCAGTCTTGCTACTCAATAGCCAGACCTAGTAAAAACTCACGTACCATTATTTAGTCAAAGTATTTTTGAGACACTTTTGTAAGTAACGAAATAAACGATAGCGCAATATCTGGAGACAATGCACGTTGAGATAGAACTGGGGTAATTGGTTTTTCTACTTAAACCGGATTTATTTTTCCTCTAAGCTTGATGTATTCTTCCGAATTATACTCTGTAATCTTCAATAGTGATAGATTGATTGAATGATGATAGTTCGGAATGAATTTTTCATGTAGAAATTTATATAACAAAGAACATCACAACTTACGTATCTCAGACTCTTATATTTTTGGCCGATTTTTCAGACTAACATCATCAATTCATTTGTCATCTTCAAATCATGTTTTCAATTTCACTTAAGCCACAAAATGACATTTTTAATGATTGTAACGTGTTCAAAACTTTTTTTAACCAAATAGCAGTAAACGAGACGATCAATTCTTGTCTTTCAGAAGTATTGATGGTTTTGTACTATTTAATAGAATAAATCTCTGGCCACTTTACAAACAGAATTAAGGTTCAAGGAATTAATCTACTATGCAATCTCAAATAACAGGTTAAAAAGTAGAAATTATCGAACCATAGATAACTTTGTTCGACAGATCTCATCAAGATCTATCTGTGTGTGAAAAGTCATGATGATACACAGAAGAGTTTTTGCGAAAAAGTATGCAAATGCAAATTATCAAAAAACCTAACCTAACAAAAATTACTAAAGTTTTATTTAAACTATTGATTTTTCGTGGAAATAATGCATTTGCATAATTTTTCCACAGAAACTCTTCTGCATATCATCATGACTTTTCACACACAGATAGATCTTGATGAGATCTATCGATCCCATGGTTCGATATCTGTTAGCCTTCCTGAGATAACGGCCACTTCCGGTAACTGCGGAAATAAATGTTTCCTTATAAAATAGATGTGATAGATCGATTCCTCGTAATATCAATAATTTGAATCTAACCAAGCAGCTATTTGCCTCTAAACGTAATTATTGTGATAATTAGAAAGTATAAATATAAAAATTTAATATAAATCATCTAAATTATACCTATATCTGTGCAAAAAGTATTAATTTTCACGTGGTACTTATTTTGATTAATTATTTTGGTTAAAATGAGCTTTTTTAATCAAAATTTTGAATAAAAGATTCATCCATTTCAGAAAAATATTTTAAGACTGAAAATGATTTCAGGCGCTTAAGTAATTACTATATACAAATGAAAATTGTGTCACAACCAAACAAACAACAAAGCAAAGCTAGAAAAGAATGTAATACATACAATTTTATATTAAATATTCTAATTTATGGACATAAAGATAAAAAGTGAAATTAGAACGATTTCTGATAATCAACTATGTCGGAATTTTTGGAACCATTGGTGATAAATACTGAACGCACTATTTACACTCACAATTACACAGTGTAAGTGTAGTGGTAGTGTAATTAGTGTGTTAAATTAGAACTAATCAAGTTTCTAATTTCATCAGCATTAGCTGTCTATGAATGTATCGCTGCGGGCCACAGTCGGGATAATTTTTTCAGTCATAGCCATTCTATGATCAACAGGTTCATCGATGTAACTTTCAGCTACTGTAGCATCCTCCATCCTTTTATATAACTTTTATATTTACCCCTGAGTTTGTCAGCAAAGCAGCAGATCTTTCAAAACATGATCCTTATATTCCTTCTGTTTCGAAGGTGCAAAAGCTCCAAGGGGGACATTTTTCCAAATGTATATATACCAACTAGATTCGAAGTGTATTTTAGTAAAAACATTGAAGAATATTAGCAAAAAGACATAATGCGGCGGCGTATTCAATTCAATGAAATAGTTGACAACAATACAAAAAGATAGACTCATTTTCGTTATATCAAGAGATTTCATTACAAATTTAGTTGTTTTTTTTGTATAGTAGGTATACTGTCTGTTCCTTCTTCGATATATTTTCTTATTCTTGCTCTAGATTATCACTTCACCTCTTCCGTGGACGTTCTCTACTACAGGTTCAAATTTATAAATTCAGTATTGCCTATTGATAATTTTCACACATCTTAACATCAACAGGTTCCATATATGTATATATAGGTGCTTCACGTAGGCCTTTTAGACCCATAGTGATTTCCCAGTCCTGAATTCTTCATTCTCTTAGGTCTTCCATCACCTTTGCTTACCATCTTCTCCTTGATCTTCTATTTTTCTTGTTCCTCCTATGTACATCATTTTTTGTTGCTCTAAAATCTGGCATTCTCTGTATGTGACTCCATTCTTTTGGATTTTGTTATTTCGCTGTGTTCTGTTTCTCCAAATAGATTCCTTATTTAATTATTTCTTCACCTCGGCCATAAATCTCCCTCTTTTTTAACGCCTAGTATTTTTCTTTCCCATATATCTAATTTCTCTTCATCTGCTTTGTTAAGAATCCACGCTTCGCCTTAGTAGCCCACTATTGGTGTTATTATTGTTTCTAATAGATGTAGCTTGGTCTCTCTGGAGATTTTTTGGGATCAGCGATTCCAACTGTTCACTTCCCCCTACGAACAAGGTCCAAATCTTCCGAAAATAGTAGCAACTAGCACAATCGAATATTTTTCAGCTTTCACTTAATTTATAAAGTTCTATGTTTGATGAACGTGAGATTTTCGAATTTTTGGGACACCATTTTTAATCAACGAACTTGATTTCATTATGGAAAAATATACTCCACAAAGCAAGGTTCTTGAACTGGCTCATTGTCTCATTTTTCCAAAGTCTATATAAACTTAATAAAAATTCGTGTCGTCAGCTGAGCTTTTCTAAAACATCTCTAAACCAATAGGTTAATAGGCATACAGGATTAAAAAACTGCAATATAATCTGAAAATGTTTAATAAAAATATAAATCCTCATTGATTTCACTTATTATTTGTTACACATCTATGTTCGAAATAAGTAAATTTTGGTACATGGAAAATTTTAATACTTATATAAATTATAAACATTTTGATACATGGAATTTTTAACTGAACTATTAATTTTTATTTTAAATTAGTTTTAAGTTATAATTGACTATTGCTTATAGTATAGTAATAAAAAACACTAAGCTGAGGGATAAGTGATCATTTCAAAGTTTTTTTCACGTTTTTTATTTTTTAACTTAAACATTACAAATCATTTTAGGTTACAAACTAACATAAAGCTTTTCCATCAAAATTAAAATTGAAATCTTTTCTTTCTAGCCTTCATTCTGACAAAATTTTCAATGATGTTGTCAAATGATAATTTTTCAGCTGTTTCATGCTGGTAACACCAAATGATTCAGTATCTCTTCACCAGTAGTCGCACGTGAGCGATTATTTATTAATGATAATTTGCTAAATGCCCGTTCATCCGTCGAAGGGTTGTACATAACTGAGGGAAAACCGACTGTAGTCATTCCTTATAAATAAGTGTATCAATGTGCCCACTAACAAAAAGTTTGGATTGCTTACGAACTTAAAAAAGTTTCCAGCTCTTCCATTAGATTTTTCTTGTTAAGATATGGAGGGTATGTGGATCCTCAGCTAGTCTTATAGTTTGGTTTGTACGAGTAAACTCAGTTGGTGTGGATGTTTGATCATCTTCTTTCAAATCTCTACATCTGATGAGACCGACGTACCTATATGGATTTGTGAAAACTCGTAAGAAAAAAAAATGAGGCCACTTGTGCACCCTTACTCGGCGGTCATTCCACAAAGTTTACCAGTCCATATTTATCATTCATCTTCTAGATACGCCAAGTTTCCTTCAACGTTTTACATTCTAGACCATTTTAGAA
Source organism: Diorhabda sublineata (assembly GCF_026230105.1). Classification (NCBI taxonomy): domain Eukaryota; kingdom Metazoa; phylum Arthropoda; class Insecta; order Coleoptera; family Chrysomelidae; genus Diorhabda; species Diorhabda sublineata. Next base: position 5,907,601 of record NC_079479.1, read on the forward strand.
AATTGGAATATGCAATGCCATACCACTAAGCTGTTTTAAACTTATGACATAATGAATAGTTAATTTCAATAATCTTTACGTATGTTTGTAACAAAATGAGTCTCATTAGCACCATTATTTTTAATAATAATTATTAATTCGTCAAATTCAAGAGTTGATTTATTGAAACTTAACAGTTTCGTATTTTGTTTTCCTGAGACTGACAAATCAATATTCACTATCTGGCAGTGTTAGTGACACTAAACTAATTATTCATAATCCCCTTCCTATAATTTTCCGTAAAGCACGATGTACCACAGTCATTTAATTACGAAACTATTATTAAAAGTCAATTTTCTAATTAAGTAATTAGGGTTGATTAATTAATCCTCGTTTATTTAATTTGAGGTTATGTTATTTGTGTCAAATTTCCCACCTTTTTTTTTAATAAAGCGACAACTACACCGGCTTGTTACAAGATACTATTGAAGTTGTCGCTTCGGTAAATTTCTTTGTTTGGCGATTAAATCAAATGGCTTCACTATTACCTTAAATAGCTCATTTTGAAACGTAAGGTACGTAAAGTAATTTGTTTAATGCTATTTTGATTAACGGGACTGGGTCATATACATCCAAAAACAGAGATCTACAGAAGGCTGGAGTCAAATTTTGAAATCATTATTAGAAAATTAAATTAACATGTTAACTATCAAATGTTAAGGTTGGCCTACAATTTTTTAAGTATGTATCGGTGCTATTTTTGCGAGGACTGCATTCTGATACGATCAATTGCATTTTCATTTATTCTACTCCTAATGAAAGGTATAGTTAAATCAAAATTGAAGATACTGATTGAAATGATGGAAGATTTGAATTATTGGAACGTCATAAAAACATATGTTGTCTAATTCAAAGATCCACCTCATGTAAGAAGTCTTGTCCGGGACCTATCCAGCTAATTTTCTTAAAATAATTATCGGAATAATAATGACATTATAAAACACCTAGTGCACCAAACTTATAGTAACACAGCATCAAAAAATGTAATAATAATTTGATAAAAAATACATGAAATATGTCAAAATAGTTGTTGTAGCTTACGTACTGTTGTCGATTCTCTAAATAAAATTCACACAGCTCCAACTCTCTACCTCAGAATCCATAGTGTTCAATCTTGCGCAACAAAATGTATGGGTTCACGCAGTCCAAGGCTTTAGTTAGATCTCACATAATGGCATACGTGTTTTTAACCTCATCAAGGCCCTAAATCCACTTGTGTGGAATCGGGCATTTGTAGGCGTTGCGTGGGAATACCTAGACCAGGAAAGCCTAATCAGCCGGCTAATCCGATGAGTGATAGGTGTTTACCAATGCATACTCATGAATTTCGAATAAGCTAGAGTAGACTGCTTGTCCAATTTGGTGTATCAACCCTTTTATGATCAATAGAACGAATTCAAGCGATGCTGTGATTGTAGCGAATCAAGTTTAACACCAATGTCACTAAAGAAAGATAACACGTGAGCTCATAGAATGTGATCGACGCTTCACAGTGCTTCAAATTTCATAAGAACTTATTATCAGCTTCAAATCATTACGAAGCGGTCGAGCTTTAGAAAAATGTCCACTCATTGGATGTCAAGGACAAAAAGCAGCTCGAATTTGTATTTTTGAATTACCCCGAACGCGTTCTAAGAAAAGAGATCTACATTTTTTACATATAATTATCATCACTTAAGTATGGAATGATGAAAAAAGGCGAAGGAAATCTCGTAAAAACTAAAACTTGATTGTTTGCGAGGAAAGTGTTGACCAGGGGTTTTTTGGGATTGGCGGTGTATTTTAGTGGTAGTTTCCTTATAGGAACGTTATATCATCGACCTTTTGGATCAAGTTAAGCTTTAGTATTGACGTAAAAGACGATATTGTCTCTTCTATGTGTGCTTGCTCTTCCATGTCAATGCCAGAATCCACAGAGCAACTGCAACGCAACAAAACTGATAAATGCTTAATCTTCCTTACATTCTAGACTCATCGACATAGGATTTTAATGTTTGCACTTCTGAAAGTTTATTGATTGCAATAATAAACAGAGGCTAATTTTTTAATACCAATATCATGTTTTTTCACCGATTACATGCTAACTAAGGGCATTCGAATGAACATATCTTAGGTCTTATTAACTCGTTTTAAGTAAGATCAGATCTTTTGCGTCAATTCGTAACTGTAGATGAAGCCTGGATCCACCACTATACTCCTGAAACAAAAAATTTCAAGGCAAGAGCAAATTTGCTTCGAAAAAGGTAAAGACGTTTCATCGCCAGGAAAAGTGATGGCGACTGTTTTTTGGGATAATTATGGAATTGTGCTCATCGCCTATCTCCAAAATGGTGGCTATGGCTAAAGTCACGTATAAATGGCCCCCAGGGACTTTTTCTTGTTTCCTAACCTCAAAGATACACTTGCAAAAGAGAAATTTTCATCAAACAAGGTCGTTATCGCATACGTGAGCGGTTACTAACATTTAGAAGGGTTGCATCGCTGGAAAAATGGTATAGACTTAAAAGGAGACTGTGCTGAAAATAAAATTGAGGACTGTTAAATTGCAATTTTCTCAATCGGTGTTATAGTTTCTTCATTGTCTATAATTAAAAAAAAATATGTGGAAAAAGGTAGAAACTTAAACAAACAACGTTTTCCTAATCTCATTTAGTCGTTTTAGCGGTTGAATAAATCCGAAATGAAAAAGTAGTAGCTCTGGTTACCTATAAATTACATGTCAAAACTAACATCACTCGAAAAATACAGTTTAGCTTTTGATTCCAATTAATTTAAAACCGTCGCTGTTAATGAAGAAATACTTTTCTTCTTTTTTATAGTGTTGATAGTCATTTTGCTTTTAAAATTTCTGCAGCTGCTCTGTTTTCGATTTTTTTCTTTATCATTATGAAGGTAGTATTTAATATGCCGGTGTGTTCTTTAAACTTGATTTATTTTTTAAAGGTTTCTTACAAATGTCATTGACTGATTTACTTATAATTAGATTACGAACTTTATACCCTCAAAATAATATACGTTTTGTCAGGGAAACATGAATTCACTATGTTTATTTGATTTATTCATTTTCTAAATATATGTCCTTTTTCTTCACTTGTTTCTTTATCCAAGGACGATAGGATAGAGAAAGAGAGAAATGCTTTATTGTCAAAATATTGTTACAATTTGTAGATAGTCCAGTAACTGAAGGTACAAAGCTCCAGTTAATTCCGAGAATTATTCCGGCGCAATTTGTAGGTCATGACAAATACTTTCAAGGGAGAAAATTGTTAACACGATAGCGGCTAAGAATGGGGCCCAAAATGGGCCCCTAAACCCTGGAATGGGTTTTCCGCCGATATCGGCCAAAATATAGGACTTAGAGAAATTTCCTTTAGACAAAAGATGGAGATCTTCTCATTATCTACAAAAGTGTACCTTATCATTTTTCTCGGAAATTCGATATTTTTCGAGATAATGGGATCCAAAAGTCCGTTCATTCTCACGATGCTGGATATCTGCGAGTGCCGTTGTCTAGGCATTGACTTGGGTAAGCAGGCGGACAATTTTTTCCATATCTCGGCCAAAAATTAACATTTTTTCATGAGTCAAAGTTTATTGCAATGGGAAAACGAATCCCTATTACGGCATGTTACTCGCAGTCCGTTTCTATTTGCCAAGCGGTGAAAGTATTTTTTTACAATAATTTGAGTCTCTTTCATTAATCCATTCATATTTTTTCCAAAAATTATTCTTTTCTGTTTCTTTTTTTTGATAAGGGGCCCTTGGGATGTCTTAAATGATGTAAGAAAAATTTGTACACCATCTCTCGCGTTCAAAAAAAAATTCATTTGTTTATTAGCATTTTTCAGCCGTGCTCGGAGTTCCATAGAATCTTTAGAACAAGCATGAATTAAGACAAAAGCTTGTAAAAACTAAAGAACAAACATAAAAATATCAAAATAAAGATGAAAATAAAATTTTAATGGTAAGTGATTGTGCATTATTTTGCATTTTAAAACATTGAGCCATTAATTCCGAACGTGTGGTTTTAAGATTCGCTCAAATTGAGTTGCACCACACGTACTTCAGAAAGGAAGAGCATAGACTATTATGTTGAGCATTAAGTTCAGTTCTTTGAAAACTGATCTCAACGAAAAACAGGAGGAACTTAATTTTTTAGATAATGTCACAATATGTAACTCCCATTGCAAGGAATTGTCCAAAACAAACACTAAGAATTTCACAAATTCATCGACGTCATTGCTGGTGTTATTTAATAAAGGCTGCAATGTATTTTTATATGACAAAACTTGATGTAGGCTTATTTCTTAGATCATTCACAATGGTTCATGTTTCTTTAGAAAAATTACGAGAATCGGTGAGTCTTTAATTATAATAAATATCTTTAGCAGCTTTTATTGTGCTTCCATAATCTAGTTTAGAGCGAACTAGAAATTTGTACATCTGTAGCAGGTTTTTTTCATTACCTTCCCATTACGCTAAATAATTAATTATGATAATATCTTGAAATTTCTTGAATTACCCGAAACTCTACAGTATTTTCAAAATCAGTCAACGTTGTTCGAAAGTCATTGGATGTTGAGCATTATGTTGTTCGATGTAATTAGATTTGAAATCTTGCCTTTCACTTACTTTACAAGAAAAAACTTTTAGGGAAATAGAAGGATTTTTTTTTAAAAAGTGGCATACGTACACACTTCATCAAATATATTAAACTTGTTTAAAAATATATACTTTATAATGAGACGGTATTACGTCAATTCCGACATATTCGATTGAACCACTTCACTTTAATCGGTTGATATGAAGTGAAAATAAAAAATTGTGGAACTTGATAAACAGCTGTCTTCTTTTTACCTAACTGCGTACGTCTATGTGTCAAGAATTGTTAAATACATCGGTAATGTAAAGAACCAGCTGTGGTAATAATCTCTTCCTCGTTAACAATGTACGTGTGTGTCTGTAGGTTTTTTCAAACTGTATAAAATTTTTATTGTACTTAAATATACAAGGTGTTTCGAAACATGAACTCATCATACATCTTCCAAAAAATCTGTGAAATTTATTTTTATTTAGCTGTATCTTTCGATGTACTTGCCATTTTGTTATATATTCTATATATTCTGCGTACTAAATACTGTCTGCTGATCTTTTTTAGTTCGTTTTTATAATTATATTTCGACGATACAATTTAGCAGTTTTACTTCATTTTACTTAATCCGAAAATTAAGTGCCTACTCATGTTACTTAGAGGATATTATAAGTAATGTTTGATAAAATTTACAAGGTTAGGATTGTATCATAATATATTTTAAACAAAGTACAACAAAACATACAAAACTCATTTATTGTAAATTTTCAAAGTATGTATATAAATGTATTTATGCTGATGCATATTTATGTGAAACGATAAGGAATTATATACGTTTATAAGAAAGTAATTTTTCATTGAAATATTAAATAAAAAGCTTTTCCAAATAACACACTAAAAAATATAATTTCTTGTATAAATTTTTTTACAATAGGTCGTTAAAAATAATAGATGCAGATTATAATAAAGTTATAAAAGTATATTTTAAGCATATGGGTACTGAAATGTGACAGAAATTTAATCAAATGGAAACTATTACTTCCTAATAATTAGCTGGAAAATCCTCTATGAAGTAAAGTTGAAATTCATCCTTACACATACTAACGTACAATCAGATATACTTGAAATCATTCAAAAATGGTTGTAATGTGTTAAAAAATAGTTAGAATTAATAAATATAGTAGAGAAAAAGGGCGAAACGGTATATTTAATAATAAAATTATGTAGATAAGAAAAAATATATAATACTGGAAACTACTATCTTTTGATTGAATTATGAAATATGGAATCAAATCTCAATATATCAGCTGGGAGTGCGCCAACTCGTGATTTTAATACTCGCCATAAAACTTTAATTTCTATTACAATGTGCCAACTCGTGATCTTGGTTGTCATGAATATTAGACAACTCGTGACCGAGGATTATGCAGCTCGAGATTTTAATTATGAAACGAAAAACAAAAATAGAATATATACATTTGCAATGCATTTAGGTGAAAAATATTTTACGTTCCAGGTACAAAACAAAAAAAAAATAAAAAACAATAAAAAAATATTAAATTTAGTTTCACAAATTAATATTCTTTTATTTTATATGACTAACCCAACCTAAATTAACCAATTGCAAATAAGCATTATCAGCTTTGTTTGCGGAGCAATCAGAAACTACCAGAAGTTGTGCAAGTCATGGGCACTAGTTTTTTGGCGTTCGCCAAACTAAAATTTCTCACTGCTGATAAATAGTCAGGTATTCGTAGAACATGATATAATAGTTGAAAACTATTTTATGACAGTCAGAAAAGTCCGCGGATTTGTAGAAAATTTTGTGTTAGAGATCTGCGCAGTTGAATAATAATTAGAAAGCTTTAGCTTTATTTGGGATTTGAACTAGGTGAATTTATGATTATTGCTGATTTGAATTTTTTATTTTTCATAATTGAGTTGAAAATATATAATATATTTATACTTTCACGCCAAGCTCTCTTTCAATTATAGATACACAACAAATGGAAACTAATAGTTTTAAAATTATTTTACCAACGATGAAGTAAGCTCTTTATTGAGTGACGAAGAGATAATTAAGGACTATTTAGAGGTAACTGTACACCAGCATAAAAAATAGAATTCATTGAATAGAATAAGTAATATAAATAAATTTATAGTTTACTGGACTATATCCTAAAGAGATGCTGCTGACCGATTTGGCAAACAGCTGAAGAACAAAAATGCATATAAGGCAACAGTTTCCAACCAAAGGATTCTCAAAAGTTATAAGCGCACTAGTTGGAACCCATATTAAAGACAAATATTAGTGAAATTATAGTTATAGATATGTTGTCGTCTTCTGGTCTGTTTAATAACAGATAATATTAATCCATTCTCAGAGCACAAGAATCAGAAATAAGTAACGGACTTGATTCAAACCGCACGTAAAAAAATTGTAACTTCTAGAAATTCAATTTTTGGATTTTCCAATATTATAAGGTGGATTAGGTATTCAATTCTTAGTAAAACTCTTAATGGATTCGTCACTAGTGTATTATGTACTCGAACTACCTTTTCGTTTACTTGAAATATCCCCAAGTTGGCGTATCCTTATCTCAACGGATTAAAAATCGTCACGAGTTGTAGTCCACCTTATAAGCTGGAAAAAATATTATTGTGAAATCCTGCATTGACTAAATTGTGCTGTAATTGAAAATGTATATGTGCATTTGTTGTTATATGTTACTGAATCTTCGTCTTTTCATACAGTACAGTCTATAATCGAAATTTGTTATATGTGGAATGCTATTTGGTAGATATGGATGAAGCTGGAAATAGAGATTTTCTGATGTTTTGCTTAGGTTATTGTAATCTTCTCTCCATCTAATGCTAATAAATTTTTTATGTTTGCTAATTAAATCGGCACTTTAAGCAACGTTACATCCATAAATTATAGTTTAAATATGAAAACTTCCAAGTATAAGTGAGCTTCTTCTTACATATCCAAATCAGAATATGAACTGTCGCAAGCAGACTCGGTCGATCATTCCATCAATACTATTGTCCAACTTCCACATTTTCTCTTTTTGTTTAATCCTATGATTCACTGCCTTTTCTCATCTTTAAGACATTATTTACATTATTATCTAAAAACAGCTGCTACTTTACAAAAGCATACTACTGACCAATTCCACTGTGCCATCAACACTTTTACTTGAATGTTTGTTTATAAATGATTTAAAATAATTATTTAAGCCAAATTTTCCATAATCACACTATTCGTATATTCACCATAGACTTAAGACTGCCCCTAGCCAGTTGCGTCTAAACTGTTAAGAATGGACTTCATCACTAAATGGGAAAACTTCCAATCGTATTTTAGGTTGAATTAGTTGGGAAGAGATACTTGGAATTAGAATAAAATGAAATAACTAACCTTTATTGGTAAATAGGTCTCAGAAGCCTGACCTAGAGATAGCGGTATTTGCTTGAAAAATGCCACTGTAGAAAGTACACAATATATCTGTTTAAAATTTGAAGACTCCACGTTATTTAATATCTGTTTGGCAACAGTCAATAGTGAACAGTCATGGTCATCGTTAAGTGATACAATACTTTTATTTGAAAAGCTTTACCCAACCAATATAAAAGCTAAACTGGATTCTACTCTGGGTGAGACTGCTCCATCGTTATCAACGAAGACCAGCATAGCTGTGGTCGAATAAATGAGGTGACGATTTCAGAAATGTTTTAGGCATTTCAAAAAGTGCGGTAAATCGCATATTAACTGAAAATTTTGACATGAGAAACAAATAGAACAAAAACAGCGTCGTGTTTGCATCGAATGTTTGGCAATGTTTCACAGAAATAAAGACAAATTTTTGCGCCGTTTCATAGCATGGATGAAACGTGAGTCCATCACTTCACACCCGAAACAAAAATCAAAACAATGGACTGAAAAGGGAGTACCGGCTCTAAAGAAGCCATTCTATTTGGAAGCAAGGTCACGGCATCGGTTTTTTCGGAATTTATTGCAACGCTTGAGCGTAGAAATCAAAAACTGCCACGTTTGACTGAAAAGAAAGTGTTATTTGATAAAGGCAATGCACCAACCTACACAATCGCTTATGCAATGGCCAAAATTCGTGCATTAAAGTTTAAATTGCTACTTCATGTCCCCGTTTTGCCAGATTTAGCTCCCTTGGATTGTTTTCTATTTCTAGACTTGAAAAAATGGTTCAGTGGTCAAAAAGTATCAAACTTATTGAACACGCTGGGAAAAGTATATATTTCCAATAATAGACCGATAACTTGTATCAAGTATTATTTAAGTAATTTATGATAATTTTAGGAAACATTTAAATTATTCTGTAATAATATGACCGTACTTGGATTAGTAATTAGGTTTCACTACTTTCTTGTACAAAATTGATCATAACAACTAATTGTATGTCAAAGAAGAACAAAAACTATAGTCGAATGAACAAAACTGATCATTGCCAAGAAGAAAAAGTGAGAAATAATTACTTTTACTGTTAACAATTTCTACTATGCAATTTTAATAGCTAGAGTTTTACTACACAAAATATTAATATTGTGCGACGATTGATAATCCAAGTCTTTTCTATAATTCTCATAGTAAAAAAAAACTCCTGAAACATGATCTTTTTTATTTACAGACAAATGTTTATCGTTAGACAGGCCGTCGGGTGGTGGCAAAGGTAAAAAAATGCGAAAACCCCGTACGATATATTCAAGTCTTCAATTACAACAACTAAATAGGAGGTTCCAAAGGACACAGTACCTGGCCTTACCAGAAAGGGCAGAGCTGGCGGCCAGTTTGGGACTAACACAAACTCAGGTAAGTTTTTAATTAATATTATTAATTTTTTTATTGAAAACTAGACGATATTCAATTTTTAAATCGATTCGAAGAATCATCAGTGAATCACGTCTTCTATCAAGAATTCTTTTATATGGGATATTCTTAAAATCAAGGATTCTTCAAACAAAAACTAATTTCTGATTTACATTATACTCTAATAGAAATATATTTTGATTAAATCATCGTTTGAAACGTAGTTGTATGCGTTCGTATCTTTATAGTTACCCGTTAGTCTATACAAGAAAACCAATTCCCATGATTTATTTACGTAGATAAGTGATTTTACAAAAACCAATTGAAAATTATCCAATGGTGTTATATATCACGATCTTGGTGGTCAATTAATTGGACCTTTAAGAAAAATTATTCTTTCATCAAAAGTTTCGTTAAGTAGATCAATTCCTGTTGGAACCAAATATCCGCAAGATTCATACCAAATAATGAGGTTGAAAACATATTTACCATCCCCAAACAGCAATTTTCTGTGATATTTTTACAAATACTTGTCGATTATACTAATTCAACCGGCGTATATTTTGGTTCTTTGGCTTTAAGTTTGGCACAAGTTGAATCTTGATAGATTTTAAGCCAATTATAGTTTCATATAATGGAAAAATGCAACCCAAATGCTGACAACGGTAACGAATTGATTGATTTGGACCTTCTTCAATGTGGAGTCTCACAGAATAAAAATTATCGGTAAGATTAAACGTGGTCGGAAAACAATCCATTGTTAATTCGTTGCTCCAGAGGACGATTATCTGCCCCTTAAAATGGACGAAGTGCTCTATAATCTAGACGAATATAACCATGATTTTCATAATTTCGAAGCGGTAGTCTTATGTAAGTCTTTCCATTATGACATGAAGATATGTTGTCAAATGATACAGTCTTTCCAATTCAAAGTTATCAACCTTTAAAAACAAACATCTGTGTAAATCCTTCCCAAAGTGAAGGTATTATACCCTCTAAGTGATTATGTTGTGTCAATATATACGTAGCTAGGTTTGTAGATGGAAATATTTTGAATGTTGATCTCTGCAAGGTACATATCAATGAGATAGTCCGACGATATTGAGAGAGGGTAATCAAACCGGAATGCAGCACAGAAGCGGCACAGATTCATCCAAATACTTGTTTATGTCCAGCAGTAGGCACAGACTAGCTGAATGATGATGATTATGAAGACCTATACATTTATCACATACAACAACAACTATAAAAATCTACTTTAGTGAATAATCTTTCTTGTACTCAAAAATAAGTAGCGATTAATATAATAAGAAGAAATTCTACTTGAATTGTTTAGGTACATGAACGTTGATGATTATGAATCGAAACAGTTTTATCAATTGTGAATTTAGTGGTGGAGCCAATTGAATAAAAGTCCTAAAAGTATATTTATTCCTCCATTTCAATTGAGACATATAAGTTACGTATTTACCACTTTTATAAAAAAGTTGATATGAATTTCTCAGTGGATAATGAATGTCTAGCTTTTTTATCGACAACCAGAGATAGCATTTTTATTTTATATTAGTTCGGTTGTTAACAGAATAAAGTCATTGTTAAGTTCAAAAATAATTTAAGATTGAAACACACATCATCAACACAACAACAACCAAAATTTGAACCATTGGTCCTTCGAGCCGGATTCAGTGAATTTTTCACTAAACCTCTATAAGAAAATTGGATCCTTAGAAGCCGGTATTTACGTGCAGTCGACAGAAAACACATTAACTACATTAACAAATTTTACTTTGGATTAGAGCACCTTCAAATCACAGATAAGTTCTTTCTTTTTCCTTCTAGCTATGTATTTATGCGGTTAGAAAGTAATTTATTCGATTTATTTGAATAAAAAAGTTTATTATCTACATTATATTCAAGAATACGATTGTCACTCTTGCAAAATCCATACAGAATGAATCCTGATAAGTCAGTGGTGAAAAAATTTAGGAGCTCTGAAATGTATCTAAAAAAACTTACTTTTTTGTCTCCTTCTTCAAATATAACTTGATTTTATCGGATTTCTTGGTAAAACTATGAATTGTTGTAGCAGTTTCGGAACAAGAAAAATAATAATTACCAAGCATCACTTTACGTCTTTACCTGTACTTTTATTGTCCAATGTTCCAGTTTTTAACTTGAAAAGGCTCAAAAATTCCATGTTACAATCTATTTACTATAAATTTTATTCTTTTTTATTAGCAAATTCTGCAAACGCTTTGCCATTAAAATTGTCTATTTTGGATACAAACTTTTTTCCAGCCCTTTTGATTAGTGTATTGTATTAGTGCTCGGAAAGATCGTTAGATCTCTGATATTGTCTAGAGAGTTGTTACTAAAATTTCTGATTTTGGTAGGGTAAGGAGGATTTTTGTGAGGAATTTTGGTATGTATGAGTAGGCCCTGATATAGGAGTTGCTCCTCTGCACGGCTGGGGTTGTGGTGGTTTTGTTGGGATGTGTTTGTCTTGCTACTTCCAGCAGGGTTTTTTGACCTAGATAACGAAGTAAGGCTTGTAAGTAAAAACGGTTCTATATTTTTTTTGAGAGGTTTTTATGGTTTTTTAAATATTTCTTTTGAGTTTTTGTTCTTTTTTGTGTTTTTCTTAATCTAATTTGAGGTGGGGGTTCGGAATTTATCTGATTGATATTGGGGGATGATCGAGGAAATTAAGGTAGGTTTCGGGGAGATCCTCGTATGCTGTTGCTAGCAGTCGAAGTTGCGGGTTAGGGAGTTTTTTTGGGTTTTGCGCCTAGGGGCCGTATATTGGGTTTCTTTCGCAGCGGAATTACTTGATTCGATGGTTCTAATCACATAGCGGGCTTGGAGAGCATTTAGGCGGTTTGAAATGGGGGTTATGCCAGTATTGACATAAACGGTGTTGTTAGGGCTAAACCTACACTTGTATTGGTAGTACCTGAGAATGGATTGCTTGCAGGACAGGAGTCTTTTGAGGAGATATTCGGGCAAAGTGCTAAAGACGTTTGCTCTATATTCAATAATGCTCGTATGGGCACGTATTGGACCTTTACTGTGGGGTCAAGAGGGAATGGAGTGTCATACGTATAGATAATATAGAGGAATGGGGCCAGGAAGGAACCTTGCGGAACGCCAGTAAGTAAGGTAAAAGATTCGGAAAGGCAATGACCAGCTTTGACATTGATGGAGTACGAAATTTAATACAGTTGATAATTTTTGACAAACAATAAGCAAAATCTAATTGAGCCATATTATTGGTTGATTATCATATTTATGTATCGTAGATCGGTGATGGCTATTATCACCTAGGCATTGTCGTCACTAAAAAGTAAAAGGGGAAAATAATGTACTACTTTTGTGGTCATAACCACAAATCCAATTAGTTTTGACGCAAATATTTTGAGTGAAGTTTTTTATATAAAAAACTTAACTTCAATATTTTTGATAGTGGTCCACCTTTCGTTTTTAATTCTATCTTTTGTTCTAACGAATGAAACGTTGTAATGAGAGAAAAGATAAAATATCTTTGTCTTACCAAAGATCCTCCTAGCGCTCTAAACTCTTTTCTATATGTCTTCTCGCCGAGGACGTTTGTCTTTCTGTTGAATTCCAATGAAGATTTTTTTTTGGCGGTCTCTCGTTCGTCATTAGTGTGACATAACCTTAACATTTCAGTTGTTTTATTCTTATATCATCCATTATTATATGATTTATACCATAATTTTTCGAACGCGGTTATTAGTTGTCCTTTCTAATCTTGATCTGCCTGAGGCTTTTCACCAAGAATTCATTACTGTCACTTCGAGTGCGTGTATATTTTTTTTTACATTTTTTCTTTCATGCAAAAATGCTTGAATCTTTCTCCAGGTCTTCTATAGACTCGTCCTCTCCTATCGCTACCATGGAGGCACATTATGCTTTTGTTTTAGAATAGTACGTAGCCTCATTATTCGTCAGTCCAATTAAAGCGTTCTATGCCAAATAGAGATCTAAGAGATTCGTAAACTTTCTTTCTCTATAATAGCAGTTCTCTTAAGCAGAACAGATCCACTTGAACAAGCTCTCTAATCTGGATCGGTGGGATGGGGGTTAATTTGGGGTCGGTAGATGGCTCTTTTCGCTCAAGGTTATCTATCTCAAGTCTTCTTTTGACTAACTAGCCACTCCACGTGTTTATCTGAGCTCTTGTTGGGCTTGAGCAACAGTGAGGGCCCGATGTGCTGTCAATGGATTGGTCAACACACTGGCCACGTCTCGTTGACTTTGTCCTTGTCGCAATAGTGCAACCGCTTGAGCAGGTTTATCTTTGTTTGTGTTCAGGTAGAATTGTTGTTTGTAGCTTTAAAATTTTACTAAAAAATACAATTTCGTGTTCAGGTTTTTTGCCTTTGACCTGTGATTACAGGGGTGTTGCTGGAGTCGATTTTTAAGCTCACGAGTGTGTTTTTGTAGTATTCTCAGTAGAAGCCTTCCAACCGTCCAAATCATTCATCCTATTTAGTACGGTTTACATTGCCCTGTCTACTGTTGTACCTTCAAGACCTTATTATTAGTGGTCACAAGAATCATTATGAATATACAAACATTACATTCTACTTACAAAAATTTAATGTTGCCATTGAGAATAGTACCTAAAAATAAGGATAACTTCCTGATAGTTACCGAATTATTAGTCGTTTAACTGAGTTATGAGTTATTACAAAAGTCTTATCAATACTAATTAAGTCATATTAGTAAATTTAGAGGAAAAGTACTTTAAAGGATTATGCAAATGCTACTTAATTCTACTAATTCGAATGATATATAGTAGTATAAAACCAAATACCATGAAATTATTATCGAATAAAATACTAATTATGTCAAAAAAATATAGTAACTGAATATAGTAGTGGATCCTCGACGTAAATTCCATAGTTTTAGCTATAAATAAATGTCCCAAATTCATTCTCTGACGTACCTACTTTAAAATTATGTTAACGCGATATAACTGGAATAATTTTCAGATTATGCAAATGATGAGTTTAAAATATACAAAAATGAACATATAAATATATATCTATCAAAATTACCGGAACTGGAATTTCTTAAGCAATACGCATTTTTCTATCTTTTAATTTGATTTTGTATAAAGTGAATATTTCGAGAAAGAATAGGATGAGAGTGATCAGAAGTTTAGGGAAGATATAACTTCATCTGTGCGATATAAAAGATGAAACACTAAGAAAATAACGGAGAGAAACGTTAAAAAACCAGTATGCGTTTGTAAGATTAGCCATTCAACGGATTCCTCTACGGCTTTACTAGATTTAACTGAAACTATTATATTATTTGCTCTCGATTTTTCCATATCTATCTTTTTTGCTAGCAAACAATCATAACAGAAAATTAAGAACTTAACCTGCCGATGAGTACTTCGGCACGCCAGAAAAAATTGTCTTTGTATTCGTAGATGCTGGTAATAATCGATATTGAAATTCAAAGACACATCGTATTTAAAGAACAGATTTTTTCTGTCTCTATAGCCATTCTGATACCTCGTTACTTTCAAATGATTAACGAGTCGGTTTTTCAATTTTCTAAATTTTTGAATTAAAATGCATACGTAGCTAATACACTTGATTTCGGACACTCAATAATTTTATTTTCATTTTTCTCTTTATTTGTCCGTCATTTCAACAAAATCCGTTTCGACCCTACTATTACATTAGTGATCTACAAGTGCACTGATTTCATGTGCACACGGACCAGTAAAAACTTCGAACGTCTCTTTAGACTGGGATGCTGGAGGGGGCTGGAGATTGATAAAGCACATATTATAATCTGATTTATAGAGAACTGGATAGAAATTGATTGGTTTCTTTTGCAATAGAAGGCATTAAATTAAGAGCTGTACGTGCACTTATAGATGAACCGCTGTTATTTATATTATTGGTTGGTCGTTTGGTTATTGGTCATTTATTTAGTTGCCTACTTGCTTATACAATACTTTAAAATCTTCGCATTCATACAGTAACCACAATCATTCCGAAACGGAAAAATGACCCTTATTCACATTTTGTCACTCAAACACTTCACTGCTTTCCATGTTAAAATATAATATAGAAATTAAGAAATTGTTGTGGACAAATCTACTGCTAGATAAAGGCTTAAAACTTTTGAACCGAATTATTTCAATATTAGCCAAAGACTAATAGAAAATTTTCTGTTCGACGGCACCCAAATCCGTTTTTTTATTACTATTAGGTACTTTACGATTGAAATATAGTGAAAAGATTTTTAAAGGTGCGAATAATTCATTTGCAACAACAGTTCAATGTCACCAAAACGGTTTCCACCAACTGATTAATGTCGTTTGTATTTTTAAGCAGCTGTCGATAGAGACAAAACTTTTATAATGTATTTTTATTATTCATAATATTGATTGATTGAACTAAAGCCTTTCAAATAAAAGTATTGTATTGTATAGTACCAAGTTTTTCTATGTTTACAAATTCACTGAAAACGTTCACTATTGACGACTGCCAAACAAATACTGAACAACGTGACGTCTTCCAACTTGAAACATTTGCTGTATAGATTGTGTAATTTCTACCGCCATCTTTAGGTCAGGCCAGATACATTTGGGACCATCCTCGTAGACAGTTCAATTTCCAATACTTGAACAATGCTTTCGGGATAATAGTTTTTCCCTAAATCTAAGAAAAATTTGGGTCACTTTTAAATTATTGACGTATCAAGTATTTATTTTTCGTATTTACGTATAAATTCTTCCAGAACAGCTAATCTACGTTCTCTGAATTAATACTGTATTTAATATTAGAAATAAACGGTAAATAATTTCATAGATAAATGGCCTACGTAATAATTTTTCAAACAGGATATGAGGAAGAAAAGATAATTCATTTGGAAACTTTATAGAGCGATGATCTGTTCTTTAACATTTGCTACTACGACTGCATACGACGTATATATAGTGATTACAGCAAAAAGAACAATTTTTGTAATAATATGTATCGAATCTGTAATAGTAAGCATGAAATTCGAAATTGCGAAGCTGTTATGCCTTTCTTAAGGCAACCATTACTAATTGTTTCCATTAATAATAAACTAGAAGCGGTTTTTATACCTCAAGTTGGTATTTCTGGACAGATGGTTTAATGATGGCGAAGAAACAGTAGCTGAATTGATATTAATATAACGAGTAGACTTTATTTGTTTTAAATTCTGTTTTCCTATAATTTATTATCATTTTATATAATATTTGATATAAATACCAAAAAGTGATATAAGTATTAGTAAACACGACAAAATATGATATGAATTTGCTTGAATAAATTTCAAATTAGCTTATATCATTAATCAAGATAGGAAATTTTTAATTAAGATGGAAATTTCATGTCTTTCATATGTTAATATATAGTTCGAAAATATTTCAAGGCTACGTTTAACAACATTTTGAGAGCAAATTCATAGTATCCAAAATGGAATAGTGAAAATTATCAAATGATATAAAACGAACTCGGTACGTGAGACATGGAAGAATCAAAATGGCAATGCAACACCGATGTTGGGTTAAAGTTGAGAAAAGTACTGTAGAAATATTCTTTGATGCAAAACTTCACTACCCACAACAATAATCATACAAGGAAATCTTTTTTGTTTTTCTTGTTTCTATTGTGAGTGTAGCTTCTATTATGACTGATCAATATAAACAATTATCCTTCCTTTTCAAGTATATTGCTACAAATTGTCTTGTGTTTCCTGCAAAAAGTTACAACAAATGATTTTCTATAACAAAGGCAAGTCAAAAAATTATTTAAGAAAGATAAGAAACCAGAAAAAATCCGTCCTAGAAATATTAAATTAATTATATTAATCAATAATAACAAATCATGTTAAGCTTGTGAATACAACAAATATTTGGACACTGGTTTTCCATGGAGAACTTTGAATTTCTGTCACAGAGGTATAGCCATCTTCCACAACAGTTTGGGTCATCACATCTGGATCTGAATCAAGTCAGTTTTACAATTCCTTATAAATTATTTAAAACATATTTCCACATCCTTTCCAGATGAAAATCATTGCTAAGTTCTTTAATAGTTAATAGCTTGTTCTAAGGAACGAGTTTGTCAACATATTTTCATCTGTTTTTGTGGTTGAAAAGCGTCATTTTCACTTAAATTCAGTTTATCCTTATTGAAATCCTGATAAAAATTATTTATTTTGAATAGGGTCATCCTATATTGCGGACATGATCAGGAAAACCAGAAGAGGAATTCATGTATTTTAAATATCATGAAGTCATCCTAGTGTGGACCTCATCAGAATAAACTGATAAGATATACGAGGGCCGTTTTTTTTTCTACTTCCGATAGGCTATAAACAGAAGACACGTTCATATAAAATAATAATAGGCCAGTAAAAAGGGCTATAGGAACTTCAATTTAAATTGCTCCTGCGATATTTTTTTTTAAATTGTAGTTCGTAACGTGCACATCACTTATGAAGAATCTTATCACCCCCAGAGGGGGGTGCGACCCTCGCAAAATACGCGAAAATCATTGTCTTTTTGCCAAATTGCAGCGTATTCCTGAAAAAAATTGTTGAAGGCAAGCGTTTTCGCAATCTGCATGGCACGCGGCCAATCAGCATTTTTTCAACCAGCGCGAGAAATAAAAATCCATAACTCCCGATAGAAATGTCCGATTTTGACGAATCTTACGTCATTTTGAAGATAAATGTTTCAGCTTTCTATTGACATATTATTATTTCTCATACGCAAAGTGAACAACAGCAAAATTGCAGCTTAAGCTCTCATTATACTGCGTGAAATAATGCTCGAGCTCACTGAAATCTTGTCTCTATCTTTGTAACGAGTAAAACTAAGAGTTGAGGAATACTTAATTGTTAAATTCTATAGCATTTAGTCGGTACCAGTAATGCTAGTTTCAAGTACGATTATATTTAAAAATTCTCTTTTTTTGGGTTATAAAATCTTGACACGAATTAATAACTTCAAATGCTGATATCTCAGAATAAAATCAAAGTGGAATCTGGAGGTGAATATCTACTCTTTTGAGAGGTTTTATGAAATTGCACTTACTTGCGGGGATTTTAAATAAAACTTAGTCAACCTTGTAGTAGCTGAAAACATAACTCTGTCGACGTTTACTCGCATTGCACCTTATCCGGGGGAAAATAATATCAGTCCTTGAAGGAATAACGGCATTCAAGAACGGGCAATTCAATACACCCAAAAGAACTATTCAGAAATGTACCTGGGAGGAACGCGTTCAAATTGTTATACTTTGTAATTTTATGACGAAGAGATTGGGATATTTGTCATAACTGTGGACAAGCTTTTCAATGCCCTCTTCAAAGCAAGTTGTCGCCAATGAATTCAAGTAGAGTACAAAACAGAACTCGAAACTTCTGAAAATTCCGTAGACAAAGTAGTAATGGTGAATCTGCGGTTTTCTTCAACCATTCTGTCAATTCGTTGAACCAGGTCATCTGAAACGACAGATTTGCCTCCTTGGCCCCCTTCATCATGCACACCATTAAATTTTCACGCACAACACCATCACTCATGAAGTTCTCCTCATACACACGACTCATTGATGGATTTCTGCAGCACTATGGCCTTCAGCCTGTGGAAAACGAATCACATTTCGCAATTCACACTTGGCGGGAGCATCAATAATGGCGGATAGGTTTACGTGACTGTAGCACAACGCTGACTGACGACTCAAAGTAAAAAATGGCGGCGTGTGTAGTGCAAGAGCTTCTCAGTCGCCTACCGTACATGCCCGTTTTCTTCTGCTCGCGTAGCTCCTGCACGGAGCAATCGGAGACTGAAAAAAAACGGCCCTCGTATTTTATTGTTATAAGGTGATCCAGAGGAGTGAACGTGATCAAGGAAAGATGATGAAAAGTTATTTTAAATAGGGTTATCCATGCGATAATATATTGTCAGGATTGCCCCAAATTTAGTTAATCTTGTTTCGACCTGATAAGGTCCTTACGACTTCCAAAGAAGTCAGGGAAAAATCTAATAGGAAAATTGCAGTTCAAATTCAAAGTATGGCGCTTCTTTAGAAACAGTGAAAGATATGATTGCAGGTGTTGTAGACGAATGGAAATTTGCCGAGTTGGAAATTTAATATTTTTGATAATTAGATAAGATAGTAGGGAAACATATTTGATATATATAGCACCTCTAAAATTTAAACTGATGTTATTATGGTGTCAACTTCCTCTTTATAGTTGTCCTATCCAGAGGTCAATAGAAGATATTAAAGAATATCAAAATGAGTCGTAGAATGGTAAATATTAATTGTGAATGGTGTGGAAAATATTATAGGGTACGAATATAACACAAAATCAATTTTATATGAAATTAGTTGAAATAAATAAACCTGAAAAATTACCTACCTACCAGAAAATATGAAATTTCTTTAATTGTATTGTCACTAAATATATGTTATTACTACGTTTTTTGATAGCATCCTACGTACATTGTACATTCATCATTCTTTTTACACCAGGACTAGCTGGTTATAAAATCCTTTTGCGCACAATAATTATAGTAAGATTGAAAGATTAGAACAGCTTTTAAACGGTATTATCTTATATTTATTGAGGGTATGATTCGAGTAGCATAAAGACATAAATTTCTCATAAATACACATTAATGTTATCTGTACACAGCTTTTTTATAACAAATGAGAAAAAACAATGAAAGAAATGTAGCGATGGTTAAGAGCGATTACTCTTATTCCAACTTATCAACACTCGATGTCTTATTTCTTAAAAAAAAACACAAATACTTCAAATTAGTTCTTATACCTGTATTTTTTGTAAATAATATCTGTTTATATAGATTAGGTTTTCAGTTCATACAAGGTATAGTCAATAGACACGGGAATATTATGAACTGTATCCAAAGAAAAATTTAAATAAAACTCCTCTTTATTATACCATCCTTGGTTAGTAATCCATGATCAAATATATTTCCAGAATGCTTCTCTTGGAATTATCACATTATTAATGTTCGGGAAAAGCCAAACGATTCCCATAATCGCTTATTGCTGTTTCCATGACATTTTCCACTAGTTCCTCTTTATATCGTTCACGATTCTCCAGTGCCATCAAATCCCCTTCAAAATATTCAATTATATGTGGTAGATACTAATCACTTCCGCTTCCGATAATCGCTAACACAACATCCAATTCGAACATCCAATGGTTTTAATAACCCCGGTATCCAAAACGAAAGGTTTTTACCATAAGATTTGGTTTATCTACATTTGAGAAGGATCTTGTCTTGCGAGCTAAACTGGTAGGTTCAAATGTCAAAAGTCTTGTTTCTGCCTTAATAACACTGTTTTTAAAATATATACGAGGATGTATTGCGTTACCATAGCAACGAACAATAATTTATTAGAAGGGTCAGTGTAAAGTTTGACGTCAAAAAAGTGAACGCAATAAATTAAAAGAAAACAGATGTCCACCGAAATTGTGAAAATCCAAAAATTGGAATATCGAGTCATCATCAAGTACCTGTATCTAAAAGGGTTAAGAAATATGGAGATTTACGAAGATATGTTAAATAATAAAAGAAAATGAAAATGTGGGCTTCAAAGAAAACGTATATGGGAAAGTTTTTGAAAATTGACAGCAAAGCAAAAAAACCTGATAAAAAACATTTTTTAGCTCGAAATACTATAGCAGAACGCTTAGTATGGGTTAAAAAATACCCACCATGGAATATTTACGATTGGAAAATAATAATTTTTAGAAATTATATTACACCTGATGGAGAGCGAGCAACCAATTTTGTCACCCAGTTCTTAACTGTGAATTTTCCCTTATCACTGTGTTCGACTTTTACACTTTCACTTAGTATTTACACCAGGTCTTAAGCTTTTGTCTTCTTCAGTCTTATCTTTAGGTCCTATTGATCGAATAGCTGGAATTGACATGATCATGTATCCTTTCTTCGTGCTTTTGGTACTATCTCTTTATTTCTTCCTTAACTTTTGCTTTGTTGAGGTTCCTATGCAAATTTGCATTTTGATTATAGTATGGAGCATCTATAATAGTACCAGTTTCGAAATATTTGAATGGATCGAATGTTAATTTATCTGGCACCGCCTTACAGATGTAGTATGTACAGATATAGCAATTTACAAAGTGTAGACATTTGGTATTTTCGGTCTATAACCCAATTTTGTATTTAGTTCTTTCCTTTCCTTTCTCACATGCTCCTTCCAACTTAACTTAACAACTATAGTCTTTCGCAGATATTCAGCTGTGTTTCCTTATAGTGCCCCCGTTTACTGACATTGGTACGGTTTGATTTTTGTTTGTGTTTTTAAAATTTATGTCCACTTATAATTATGCATTCAGTTTTATTATCTACTTTTTGCTCGATTTTGTGAATTAATTGGTGGTTGTTTCAAGCTTTTGTATAGCATCTTCCACATTTGTTCCTGTTCAAAGGAGATTGGTATCTTTCGCAAATGTGTTGATTTTGATGTTGTTCATGTCTGGTATTTACTACGATTATAATAGATATATCACTGGTCTGAGCACGCACTTGTGGCACTTGCTTTTATTTGGTGAAGATCAAACGCTTTGAAAATATCTAAAAACAGAGCAGAACATACTTCTTCATCTTCATAAACTTTAATTAGATCTGCGAATCTATGTACTTGGTATATTGTCGAATGTTTTCCATGGAAACTAAACTCTTCAATGCGCACATTTCCTCCTCTAATAGTTTTGAGTTTTATCAAAAATAGCTTTTCAATTGATATTACTGGCAGTAGAGAAATTGTCCCCCCATTTGCATTCATTCCTGGCTTCCCTTCTGAACAGATATTTTAGGTTTTTTTACAACAAATGGCATTGGAAATTTTTAATGGAAGCCTGATAAATTTGGTTGAATTCATCACATATGACATCGTAGGATTATTTATTCCATTCATGGAAAAATTGGATGGAATATTTCAATATGACGTAGCCCCTTGTCACAATTCGAAATTGGTTCAATCAAACGGGAAAACAAAAGTACTTAATTGGTGTGGTTATTCACCGGACCTAAATACAATTGAAAACTTAAGGCATAATCTCAAGAAATGTAACATGAACTGCACCACAAAAAAATGATTCAGGTCTGGTTCCACGATGATGAAGTCAATAGCATGCCGTCTAAATTAGTGCAGTTAATACCAAGATGTGTTGTTAAGGTTATTTATGCCAAAGAGGGACATACTTAATATATAGCCACTTTAATCTGAGTAAAGTGAACAGGTTTTCTCAATTTGTCCCAATTAATTCGAACAATATAGTACTTCACTTTATCATATAGTAATTAGAAACCCTCTTTAACAATATGATCGTATTTTTGGAATTTTATTACATAAGTATTAATAGCTATGACGTTTTTATTGTTTGAGGAATGTTTTCACGGGAATGGAAGCGTTGAATGTAGATCAGTCTCATTTTTTTAATAGAATATAGACGAAGTTGGCCTTTTCTGATTCGGTTTTGCGAAAGTGAAACCTGCAATTGCGAACACCCAGTATGGATATATAACAACTATCTTGTGCAGAATTTCTTAGAAGAATTCTTGCTTGTCATTTGTATTCTCTTTAGAAAAGTATTTTTACTGTTCGATGCAACTCTGGTTAAAAAAGACATTCTATTTGTTAGTTTCAACCAAATATGTAAATATAGGATTGTATCGGTAAAATTGGAAGGATAATACACAGGACCGGCTCTCATTTACATTTACAAATAGGACCACATGCAAATCAATAATATTTATCATATAAGTGTGAACTTTTTAGGAATAATAAATCGGAAAATCAGCTTGAAAACATCATCACAAAGTTAAATATGCAGACTGGCACAATTCAGCTTAAGGGTATTTTTCTCAAAAAATATGCTATGGAGTATACATCATAGAACTTGACGCTTTGTAGTAGGTCACAGACGTGGTTAAGTGCTTGCGGGATTGTGGTGGGTGAGTCAAGTCGTGCGGATGGATGAATCAGAAATGTTTTGAAATCAATTTTTTCATTCGTCAGCTCGTATGTCAGTTTGTTTATTAGCTATCACCTAATACCAACTAAAAGAAATCCAAAAACTGCAGAATTAATTCAAGGTTTATTGGAAATAACAAGTGATACCATAGCACAATCCCTTATAGAAAAATATGCTTCACGTGGATCTCCAGTGCCGAACCTGTTAAAACAAGAAACGCTGAAGCTAAGATGGATTGACTGTATGAGAGGCTACTCTGGATACATGAAGAATATCTTGAAATTTTTATTATTATAAACATAAAGAATCGATTACCAATTTATCTAAAATAATTTGAAAAAAACTAGAATATGCAATTCTTCAATTTAGTGTGTAAAATTATGTAATTTGCTGCTATTCTGTGGGATTGTGGCAAAATTAAACACCAAAGTGCAGTAATTCTAATATATTTCCATGTATTCATCATCAGGGACTGAAATTATGGTCAAAGTACAATTCAAAAATATCTATAAAAGTATAAAAGTAATAAAAATTATTTGTATTAATTAGTTGAGAGTTATCGTGTTCTAAAGTTTACTGTTTCTTTGAAAAAGAGTTGAATTAATCAAATTCAAAAATCAATATTCAAATTGACACTTGATAGAAATATTGAGCTTTTTGATTCTGGTTGTTATGGAAATCGTGGTTAGTTTTCATTGGTTAGATTGTAAATGACATTTAATATTTATAGGCTAGATTAGGCCTTGAATAATGTTTAATATTTATTGGTTAGATAATAAATGATATTCAATTTTTATAGGCTAGGTGGTTATTAATGGAACTGAAAATATATTGGTTCGATTATGAGTGACATTTTATAGGTTAGGTTGTTATGAAAGAAGCTGAATTTCATACGTCAGGTAATGTTAATTGGTTGCCTATGGCGTTGAATTTTTTTTTTGTAGAATTTGTTTTTTCAAAATTTAAAAGATGTGAATAGAGTAGGTGATTTCAACGGTTTTTCTATTAATACATTGATCATTTTGGGCAATAAATGTTTCTGAAAATAGACGTTTTTTGCAGTTGTTTCTTCCATAAAAAACATGAGTGGCCCAGAATACGGAAAAACACAAGAAAACTCTAAAGCACTACCTCTGGAATATTTTTAGATTTACATAATTTATTAAATAATACAACAGGCAAAATTGCGTAATTTTATCATGAATGAAATAATCATATTATAATCATTTTATTCAGTTCCCTTTGTTATTAACCGAATTACTAGTTCGTTTTTGAAATGTTCATATTTTAAAGTTTACCAAAATTCTCTAAACATGAGTATTTTTGTTATTGAGTAAATATCAATAGTTTCACGATTGTTGAAGAAATACTTTCGTAAATATTATCACAAAACTCTCTAATTGAATAAATGGTATGTCTCAGCATCTAACAGTGACCATATAAACATCCGGGAATGTTTACTTTCTGTAACTACTCCAGGAACTTTCAAAATATTTTTTTCACCCGCTGGAGTCATTGCACAGTTTTTTTCGAGATTTCAAAGATGTTATATTTAATAATTATTCAGAAAAGAGAAAAATTATATCTAACCGATATTGAGAATGATTTTTAGATACATTTATATGTCGAGTTTGAGAAAAAACGACTATATTTGTTGAAGTGAAGATTTTTGTTCTATCAGAACACAATATACCTCATTTGCCATATTCGCATTCGATCTGAATTCTTCTTCTTTGGGTGCCATTGCAGTTGGCTTCCATATTAGCTATCATATTGAATGTTATTTCTTTATTCACTGTTGTGCGGAATAGTTGAGCTGATTGATCATGATACTCCTCGTACCCATTATTTTACCGTGCATTACCAAGTGAAGAAGCTCGTACTTTACAATGTTGCGCATCATATGACGAAAGTATTCTAATTTGCGTGAGATTTGGTTCATGCGCTCAAAAACCTGTAACTCAATTGATCCAGCTTATCTTTAACATCGTGCCATCCTCATACGCAGATGAAGTTTGAATCATAGCTGCAGAGGATTTCTTTGAGCTAAATTTGCTGACGCTTTGGCTTTTTAGGTTCCCAGGTCTACTGGGTCTACGTTATTAACCGTAATTTTACTTTCTGGTGCAGTTTTTTGTTTATGACCATATATTTAGTCTTATTTATATCAAGTTGTAGTGTAGCAGACAAGGCTGTCTATGGGTCTTTGTAGTTTTTCGAACGAACTGACTATTGAAAGAGTATCATCAGTGTAGCGTATATTGTTGACAATTGTTCCATCCACCGTGACACCTTCAATAGCGTTTCTTAAATCTTCTTTAAATATTTCTCCAGATTAAAAAGTGAAGAGTGAAGGAGATATAGTGCATCCTTTATCTGATATGTTTCATAGTAAAATAATTTTTTCATTGAAAAGTCTGTCAAACCGCTCTCGTATTTTTAATTTCTTCATCAACATACGAATGTCTGAAGACATGTTTTGACGTGTTGAATATCTGAGAAAAATAATATTTATTGCCACGACATCCTTGATTATGAGTAATGTTTTTTGCACACTCTCATATTACTAGCCATACCTAAAAATAAATGAAAACTTATGTAATATCGCATGCAGGAGCCGTTATTTTTTATAAAACGCAACTTGTTATTAACTGGAAAATTAGTTGCTCGCTTGTTATTGCAATTTTTAGATGTGCATATTCTATCAGAGTTTTATAAAAAAAATTTAAACCAGAAACGTTGATTACTTTAATCACTTTCAAACCTTGCCAAGTGGAAACTGTATATGATGCTGTCTAACATACAATACGTTCTATTCTATTATAAATACGTGCAACTTTTTCAAATTAACAACATTTCTGAGAAATTTCTTAATTTATCTTTTATTTTATCATGCCTTATCTCGAAGAGTAGCTGTATGCATTATGATTGCGCTTTTTTTCATATAATTTATTACCAAATTTCACACTGTAATAATTATGATTAACTGTTATGTTACTTTATGACTAGTTTACTTACGAGTATTTAAATGTACAGGGAAGTAGGAGAAGGCAAAAGACTAGTAAAGTTAGGTTCAATTGAATTCGAACTACTACCAAATGTAGAACAAAATATATTGGAAGTAATCGATGGTTTTCCCACGACTGTTCACAGTATTTACCCAAATTAGGCAACAACTTCCTGAACTCCCTATATAGGTTTCATGTATTTACAATACAGAGTATCGACTTCGACAGAAATACTGTGCGAAAGATGATAATCTTCATATATATAAACTCCTCATAAACGGCTAAACCGATTTTAATTTTCTGGCTATTCCAGAAGATTCGAGAATAGTTCAGATTCACAATTCGGTCCAATCGATAATGTTCATTCGAATAATTAATAATAAATAATTGTTAACCCGGCAGACTGCGCTACGATCGCATTACGGAAAATTCAAAATTTTTTTATTGCTATTCCAGATACTCTCGTGGAATTTTAGTACCACACTTTAACTATATTTTCCAAATCTGTTCATTTTTTCCATATAAATTTCCTGTAAAACATTTTTTATCGTTTTTAAATACCAAAATTTGTATAATTCCTGAGGTAATGTTGTCGTGGTCTGCTGCTTTATCTTTTTTTAGTTTCTGTACTGCTGTTGTATCAAATGTTTGTACCAAAGAATATACTTTTTATGAAAAAATTTCATCCAATATGTTATCTACTCTATCTGCTATATTTTATTTTGCGAAATTATTATGAAATAATTTGTTTACAACTTTTGTTTATATTCTAAAATTAACGGAGAGTCACATTATAGTGATATGATGAAATAATTCGACAAGTATCATTAACACGAACGTCTATGTTAATTGAAATAAAAACAATGAACGTTTTGAATTTGTATATACTTTTTAGTATTACTCCTACAATTACTTTCAAGTATGTTACATAATCTGAACGTTCATGGTGCGGTATTATATCATAACTTTTTCCCCATATGACTATTTTCCAAGTTCCCACAGTCCCCATATACTAATTTTACAGCATCGTAAAAATGATATCCAAATTTCGAAATTATAGATTATATTTATAATGTGTTATAAAATTACGTAGTACTGTCGATGATCATAATTTTTTATCCACAATTTTTTGTTATAAAAAACTTAAATAGACGGATTTATACATTATGCATTATAAATAAGTAATTCAATTTTTTTCGTAATAAATAAGAAACAAATATATAAAAAAATTTCCACTTTAAATAGAGCGATCAAAAGTATGTTATAATGACTATGAAATATGCACGTAACTATTTTAGTACTGTTGTCAATCATATCTATAGAAATGTCCTTCCGGAAACATTCTCTCGAATGCAAAATCTACTATGGATTGATAACGAAATACATACTTACATTTTTTTTTTCATTTCGTATCAACTACGAGGCACGAATTGTTGTAGTTAATTTGCAATTTTCATTAAGGAAGTGTTTTACATTGGTTTTCTAAAAAAAGCTATGTAGTTTGAACAACCGAAAATTGTACCCACATTTTTTGTGCAAAATGATAAATTACTAAATTATATATTTTTGAATATGCACTTCAGAGGTTTCTGCCTTCTTAGTTAAAACATCTACTTGAGCATTATGTATATTTTATTTTTTTAAGGTTCATTGAAATAATTTTCATTGTTTTGTATCCGGAAAAGGTGTCCAAATCATTTTAAGCTTCTGCTTCCTTCAAGGTGTTTTAGAGGTTCACAACTTCAAGTTGGCAATACCGTTTTCTTTCACAATCCATTTAACAGTTGTTTCTTCAGTTTGGATGTACATTCAGTTATTATTACATCAGAGCAATGTTTGAAAATTTTTGTTATCAAAATCATGGTTCTGTTAATCAAACTTATCGTGCACTTTGTCCATACGAGGACAGTCTCAAAAGTACCTGGCCCAACAAAGATAATACAAAAGATTTGGAAACAAATATATTTATTTGTATATAACATAACTGCCGATATCACCTCTTTATTTTTGCAAAACCTTCGACTATCGAGCCATTTTTTCAAGTCTGGGAACAGAAAATGATCCGAGGGGGCTAAATCTGGCGAATAGGGTGTATGAGGTAGCAACTCAAGCTTGATTTCATTAATTATGGCCATTGCAATAACAGATGTGTGACCTGGTACATTGTCTTTATAAAAAAAAACTTTTTTCTCAGCCAAATGCGGCCGTTTCTGCTTGATTTCTACCGTCAAACGTTACAATAAGTTCGTAAAATACTCACCGTTGATAGTTTTTCCTTTCTCAAGAACATCAATGAAAATTACCCCACGCACAACCCAAAAAACCGACGCCATTACCTTGCCTGCAGGTGGATCGGTCTTTGCCTCCTTTGGAGCCGGTTCTCCCTTTTCAGTCCATTGTTTTGTTTCGAGTGTGAAGTGATAGACCCATGTTTCATCCATAGTTAAAGAAAGGCGCAAAAACTCATTTTTACATTTTTACGAAGCTATTTTTGTTCTGTTTTGAGCAAAAACGGCACCCATCTTGCGCACAGCTTTGCCACGTCCAAATTTTCAGTTAATATGTGGTGTACCGCACTCTTTGAAATGCCTTATATATCTGCCAGCTCAAGCATTTTCATTCGACGATCATCCAGTACCATTTTTGGACTTTTCCAACATTTCTGGAGTCGTTACTTTATTTGGTCGACCACTGAGATGCCGATCTTCGTAGGTCATACGACCTCGTTTAAACTGCTAACCAGTATTCTACTGCTGTACGAAGGAGCCGTCTCACCCAGAGTAGAATCTGGTGTAGTTTTTATATTGGATGGGCTAATGCCATTCAAATAAAAGTATTGTATCACATACGACGGCCAGGCCAGGTACTTTTGGACCGTCCTCGTATTATCATTCTTCAGCGTGGAATCGAATCAAGTTAACTCTTAGGCCCCTTTCACATTAAACGAATCCGAATCAATCTGGATCACTCCAAATCAAGTTAAATCTGATTCGTCATCTCCACTCTTTCACACCAGCTGAATCAACCAGAATAATTCTTACCTGGAATGTCTAATTTTTCGCCAATTTTCCTCCACGCAGAAAATATGAGATTTCTGTTGCTGTGATTTTTATCACATAAATCGCACTATTTTCTTCAACTTTTAAAATTAATAACTCCACGTCCATCTCGTATGGTTGTTGATTCAAGACTGACCGGACGAGGAATCTGACAGGTTGAATCAAGTGCGAGCTCGAATCAAACCTGATTGAACCAGATTCGTCCGGTCTGAAGGCGGGAAATGAGTCCAATCACATTTAAACGGAGCGCTCGAAGCTGAATCTTGGTCAATCAGATTCAACTTGATTCGGAGTGATTCTGATTGATTCGGATTCGTTTGGTGTGAAGGGGCCCTTAGTGATAATGTGCAGTCTGTGAAATGCGCACTGAAGAAGCTGTAGTTGCTGTACAAGAAAGCATTCAAAAAGAACTGGGGTTATGTCCTTCCACTTTATGAAAGATTTTACGAGAGGATCTTGGTTTAAGAGCTTTCGTGATTAAACTTATGTCAAATCAAGCTAAATGACTATCGTGTGTGTTGTAAATAAAGTTTTTGCTCAAACACCTTTACATTTGCAGAACATTACTGTTTGGTAAGCCTTTTGAACTTGTGGAGTCATTGCTTTATATATCTTTAAAAACAATAATATTCAGAATGTAACTTTAGATGATGAATATATATATATATATATATATATATATATATATATATATATATATATATATATATAAGGACATAATTGAAGAAGAAACATTGATGTAATAGGATCATATATGCTGCGAAGAGTTTGTACAAATTGATGATCCAGTCTTAGGCAACTTTGAAAGAAGACCCTCAGTTATTAAGGTATCTGAATATTTGTGCCCTTTTTCACAATTATCTTCGTTTCATATCAGTTTCTATAGTTCTATATTTCTGATCATTAGAGAACCATATACAGGACTATAACGTTTTTTATACAGATCTAGATCTCACCATAATACATTTATTAATTTATTATTAATTATTATATTGTTTTATTGCCAATATTATCGAGTAAGTTGATTGAAACTATCTACTTAATGAATATTTTGTAATTTTGGAGCAAGGAAAATCTGTGAGTATATTGTCAAAATAAAATCAAATACTTAACATCAACAGACATCAGTTCTTTTCCTTCATATTTTATTAATAATTTACGACCTTGGAATTATTATAGTTAATTATTTTGCATATTCATAGAACATAGTTTTTGAAACTAAGTAAATTTTACCATGGAAATGGTTGTCATATAAAAAAAATATTTCAAATATAAATATTCAAGACTTGTAAGTGTATTTATACAGAGATTTACATAATAAACAATGATATAACAAAAATGTTCAAAATATAAAGATACAATAGGTTTGCAAGCTAACAGTATAATTACAATGACAAGAACAAACTTTGGGCATTGCTTAAGATTATATGAGACTGTCTTAGCAAACTTTTGGTATCTAAATTCATTCAGACAATACTTTATACTGATATGAAAAAGTTACTATGGAAGTCAAAGCTTTCCTGAGACAATATAAGATCTAATTACTTAGCAGTTTCTTCCAATAATTTTTGTCTGTAACTAAACAAATCTTGTAACTAAGTTTCTAATAGGTAACACCTTTCATCCAACGCTTCTTGAGCCTTCCCCTTTTCTTTTACTCCTATCATTTTCCTTGACCATTATTCTAAATCTTAGAAATTTTTTTTTCTTTTCAGCGTCCATATATCGATTATGCATATACATTTGGACACAAGATATTTTATAATGGATTTATATTCTAGTATTTAAATATTACGTCGTTAAAGCTGAGCTCCCTTAACTATTTCAGTTTAGAGAGATATTTGAATGATTTCAGCTCTTTATATAAGTTGCCCATTTACTTGTAAATCTATTGTTAAATATAAGGTTGCTCTTAAATAACTTTTTTAGTGCTGTGATTTTTATTGAAGCTATTAGTTGTGGGTTAATTTTAAATGGAGTGCAGAAACGACTATTTTCGGCATATTTTACTTTTTTATTTCAGTAAAGGGAAGAAAGCTACTGCGGCTCACAAAGAAATATGTGAAGTGTAATTATTCAACAGAGCGCACGTGTCAGAATTGGTATAGAATATTCCGTTCTGGAGATATTTTCCTCAAAGATGAGCAACGTTCTGGTCGGCCTACTGAAGTTGATGATGACCAAATCAAAGTCATAACTGAAGTGGATCGTAATATAACTGTTCAAGAGGGTCTACATGTATATGAAAAACACTTAAAATGTCTTGGGCTAGTTAAAAAGCTTGATATTTGGATACCTCGCGAATTGAAAGATATTTATTTAATACGAAAAAACAACATTTGTCAGTTTGGTGGGATTATAAAGACATTGTGTTTTATGAGCTACTTCGAAGGTACCAAACGATCAATTATGATGTTTACTGTCAACAATTGATGAAACTGGATGAAGCAATCGAAGAAAGACGACCAGAATTGTCAAATCGGAATGGTGTAGTGTTCCGCCATGATAATACACGGCTCACACATCTTTGGCAATCATAGGAAACTATTGCAGCTTGGCTGGGAGGTGATGCCACATCCCCCATACAACCCTAATCTGGCACCATCTGATCACCATTTATTTCGAAGTAGTTTGCAGAATTCTTTGATTGGTCAAACTTTCACAATGGCGATGACCTTCAATCGCACCTGGTTCAGTTTTTTGCTTATAGGAACCAGAAATTTTATGAGCGCGGAATAAAGCTGAAGGAAAGATGGCAAAAGGTCATTGAGAAAAATGGAATTAATATAATTGATTGAAAACTATTCTTTGTTATTAGAAAAAATGTTCTATTTTATACTACAAAACCGAAATTACTTTATCTTCAACCCAATATATGTAATGGATTTCATTCAAATACAATACAAACTTTGTTTTTTTTTGCTCTTTCTTTTTGATGACCTCTGTAAGTTTTACTTTCGTATAATTTTGAGAAAACCAGACTTAGAGCGCAGCTTTGTGTTAATTTACTTAAGGTTGCTTATTTTATGTTTCATGGCAAAGTGAGAAAAAAAGATGAATGGTGAGAGTTCATCTCTTGGCTAAAGTTTCTATTGATTCCAATGAGAAAAAAACTAAAAATTCCCTTATGTTGTAGTAATTATAACATATGAATACTAGCATTAACACAATAGATTATGAAGAACTGAGACGAGCAAATGTTAAGGTTCTCGCACTTCCGTACGCTTAGATAGTACTGTAAACCAATGAAAGCTAATCATTATACGAGGGGAAGCAATTTCAGTAAGGGTAGGTAATGCATTTGAATGATATGAAAGCGGATAGATCTTGAAAGACGTCCTTTGTTCTAAGGAATTTTTTTTTAGACAACACACTCTAACCGCATTTTACTATAATTTCCAGTTACACCTTGGAGCTGATGCCTCACTTTAAGTATTCCCCCAAACGTTCATCATTCTTTCAAATTTTTAGAGTTTTTCTTTGTCCGCTATTGTAAGCATCCATATCTCCTTGTCATAGGTTACAGCTGATCAAATGATAGTTTTCTGAATTTGTATTCTGAATGAATAATTTATTACTCAATTTTTCAGTAGATTTCCGAAGTATTTGAAAGATTTAACTCTTCATATAGTTGTTAATCTACGTGCAAATCTACTACTAATAATATGAGTCCTAAGCTTCTTTTTCCATACAATTTTTTTTATAACCATGATAGTCTTGTTGTACCATCAATATTCAACCCAACTTTGGGTTGATTTGCCTCAGATACTGGTCAAAATGCTTTGTGATTGCATGGAAAAAGAGGTGATGAATTGTGTGAATGAGAACCCAACTTTTTTTAACTTCTTAATTCATAATGAAAGGGTTTTCAAGCTACTTGTTCACATTATATCACTTACAATTCACGTATACAAGTTTAAATAAGATAAAAGATTTGTAACTGATGTATCATCAGTATTAATTGCAACTTTGAGTTGATTTGCTCAAAGCTGAGGTCCATATGCTTCATAGTAATGTTAGAAGAGAATGAATTGTGTAAATGAAAGCCCATCCTTTTGCTGGACTACTCAATTGATGAGAAAAGGGCTCCTCACATTCTTTCAAATCACGCTACTTATTTACAATACATTGCAATCATACGAGATATGACAATTGATGAAATTTGTCTCTCTTGACTCCACTTGCCTTTAACTTATTCTAGTTTGCGATAAGAAACTAAAAACAATCCAAGAACAAAATAAAAAATAACCTCTACGATGGCACTTGCTTGAGAAGTGATACGAGCAAATTTTGACGTATTTGACAGTTCATTTAGACATCAATCATACGTCAATTCAATCACATATCTGTCACTCAACTGAAATTCGTAGTATAATGCAAAATTTCATTTCTCAAGTAATACCCGATGTTTCAAATCGTTTTTTAAGTAAACTATGCACTCCATCAGGTCAAGGCATCCCACCACCAAGTCATGAAGGTGGATACAAGATTTACAAAACTCTATTTTTCCTACTTGGAATACCAGTTATAAGTTTAGCAGCTATGAATGCTATGTACAAAAAATCATTGAGAGAATGCGAAAGACCACCTTTTGTTAAATACGAATATTTACGTAAGAGGGACAAAAGATTCCCATGGGGAGATGGTACGAAAACATTTTTCCATAATCCAGCCACAAATCCTTTACCAGACGGATACGAAGATGAACTTGACTGAATAATATACGTTTAATAAAAATTATGAACCGATATGAGATTTTTTTAAACATGATAAAGTCAACATAACATTGATATCTTTTTCATTTATTACTGTATTACATTGCAATCAGGTTTAAGTTGTGAGATTAATTCGTAACAATTAGATTATACATATACTACACATTATATTTTAGCCATCATACAATTTAAACAATAACAAAAAAATAAAAAAACCACCACAACACCGAAGAGTGGTGAAGGTATCGTTTAAAATTGTGTCCAATGTCCATAAAGCAGAGAGTTGCTAGTAGCTTAAGGGGTGAGTGAGAATGATTAGTTAGCCAGAAAATCGTAGGTTATAAGTTTTATGTATCATAGTCCCAAAAAAATAACTGACCAGCAGAGTTTAAGGAACGTCGATGAGATAAACCAGTTCTTTTTTCTTTTTGGAAGAAGATACAGAACTCTGGAAAGAGATGCTGTGTATAGAGGGCGGGATTATTTGGGAGAGTTTTACTTTATTAATTTTCCATTGTTTTTTTTAATTAGTTGCCATATCACTTGAACGAGCTATTTTTCTATTTTATAACGGTGCTATGCAAAAATTTGTGGATTGAAAAATAAATTTGGTTCCTAGTATATAAAATGCCCCAATACTCCCTACCCTGGCGTGGAGTAATTTTAAGGGAGATTTGGAACACACAATGACACCAAAGAAAATTATCAAATGTCTATATTTCTACATTGTTATTTTATATTTTGAAATTTGACAATAATTTTGACCATATATATCTAAAAAACTCTTCTGACGATATTATCATCAAACTTTCTAATAAGGTTTTTATTTATTTTCCTTTTCTTGTTTGATTTTTTATGCCTTCCAATCTTTGCCTTCACTTCTTCACGCTGTCTCTGACCTCCCCTTAAGAGTTGTCCCAAATCTTCTAAAGATAAAAATTTAGCTCTAAAATCATAACTAAAAAAATATATCAAGCCGTTACATTGAGAGTTTTTGATTGGGCATTTCAAATTAACCTTTTTTACTAAATTATGAATATGAAGAAATCAAACACTTTATTAGAAAATCCAGACTTTTTAGGGTGAATTGTTGTGTTTTGAAAAGCCTTCAACTTATAGAAAGAAAGGTTAGATTGTTAATTTGAATGTAAATCAACTTCTTGTAGTTAATTTCACGACTCTAATCTATCATAACTCAAACTCTCCCTATTGTAATCATCCTAATTATTATATAGTGTTCAGATACGGTTCCTACAAAAATTATTTGCATTCTGTAAAATTATCAAAGAATTGCTACAGATCTAGAGATTTATCAGATGTAATATGGGTTAAAAAAATGAGAATTTCCAATATTTTATTCAACTAGTTTGTAATGAAAAGTATAAATTGAGGAAATGATCCCAAATTTTTGGGGTATGGTGCGTCAAAATTAATATGATATATAATATTTTGACCACTTAGTATATGCTTGGGCGGTCTCTACTATGAATATTGTTTATGTTCTCATAAATAATAATGTTTTTAAGAATATAACACCCACAAATAGATGTAAATAAAATATATAAAATATAAAAACGGAAACACAACTATAAGATACCAATCTAGTTATATCGTACTTGTTCGGAGCTACTGACCTCAAATAAAAAATGTTATTTAGACACCTCAATGCACAAGGAAAGATCGATATCACGTGGAAATATCCCATTGTATTATTTATTGTCAATAGGCGAGTTGGTAACATCAATATCGGTTATAATGTGAAATAGAATGTAACTAAACATTTCACACCCTTATATTTACCTTCGACAAGCATAATAAAGTTTAATTCTATACAATACATTCATTTGTTCTGTATATATACATCATTATTTAGTCGTTTAATTCAGAGTTTGTCAATGTCGCAATCAAATTTCAAAAATCCTGACCTAGAGATGGCGGTAGCTCCTTGAAAAATACCACTGAATTGGAAAGTACATAATGCATCATATGTTTCAAGTTTAAAGACGCCACGATGTTCAGTATTTGTTTGGCAGCCATCAATAATGAATTTGTAAACATGGAAAAAATTAGTCATCGTTATATGATACAATACTTTTATTTGAATGGCCTTATCCCAACCAATATAAAAGCTAAACTAGATTCTACTCTGTGTGAGACTGTTCATTCGTTATCAACAGTAGAATACTGTTTAGCAGAGGTTAAACGACCGGCGAAGACCAGCATCTCAGTGATCGACTAAATGAGATGAGTCCAGACTCCAGTTGAAGTAAATCCACAGAGTGGTACTGGATGATCGTCGAATGAAAATGCGTGAGGTAGCAGTCTTAGTAGGCATATCGAGTATTAATTGACAATTTGGACAAAAAAAAAGCGGTGCTCTAAAATGGTGCCACGTTTGCTCACAATGGAACAAAAACAGGGATGTTTCCATCGAGTGTTTGGCAATGTATCATAGAAATAAAGCCAAATTTTTTCGCCGTTTTATGATCATGGATGAAACTTGAGTCACTTCACACCCGAATCAAAATAGCAACCAAAACAATGGACTGAAAAGGGAGAACCGGCTCCAAAGAAGGCAAAGACCGTTCCATCTGCAGACAAGGTCATGACAACGCGTTGAATAATTTGCATTGACATCTTGGAGAATGAGAAACTATCAAAGGCGAGTATTACGCGAATTTATTGCAAAGTTTGAACGAAGAAATCAAGCAAAAACGGCCGAATTTGGATAAAATTCAAGTGTTGTTTCCTCAAGTAAATGCACCAGCTCACACGTCCCTTATTAGCTACCTTATTAACCCTATTCGACAAATTTAGCCTCCTCGTATTATTTTTTGTTCCCAGAGTCGGCTCGGTCGTTAAATATTTTGAGGGTGATGTAGGCTGTTAATTGCCATTTTGAAGAGCCTGACGTTTTCTTGGCCAGAATATTTTTTATATTAGTCTTTTGTGGAATTGAGGACGTTACGTATTATTTATGGAAGGCGTGTAACTGTTATGAAAGAAAATAGGTAACGATCGAGAGGGCACGGAAAAGAGGACAGAATCGCGAACCGTACAGCCGACAGCAATTTTTTTATTTCTAAATAAATATAATAAATCTCGACCTGTTTAAATTCAAAATCGTACAATTAGTTGTTGATTTTCTAATAAAATCACCGTAATTGGTTCACTAGGAAACTCTCTGGACAATCTTTCTCACCTGCTAAACCAAAATAATGTATGAAATGTTTGAAAGTATTAACTGAATGAATAATTGATTATATTTCTCACTCAACTTGGTTGATTTGAGATATGTAATAAATATTCGTTACTAAACTTATTCTTTGGAACATTTTAGTGATATAAAATTAGTTGACAAACTTTTGTTCTAATAAGCACGGTTAGGATTTCCATATACTTTTCGAATTAACTATAGCTCTTTTCAAATATAATAAGTCGTTAAAGAAAACTTTTGACGCTATAACCTCAATATCCTCTTCTTTCTATACTCCAATGACATTCCAATAACAGACAAATGTTATAACCCAATATATGTTCCAAACTTACTGATTTAAATGTAACTAACAGGTTTATGATGTTGTGTTTGGTAAATTATTGCATATTTATCTATTTTATTGCATACCTACGCATATTATAGTCTATTATCTCATAGTAATCTATTTTGTCCAATATTATGATCTATTATTGCATTTCGACTTATTTTATATATACTTACTATAGCATATTATAGACTACTATAGCCTATTATTGAATATTGATCTATTTAAAATCCTAACTATTACAAATATAGCCCATTATTGCATTCTGATTTTTTACTACCGGTCAAAAGTTTTTTCCTATCCTACAGTTTGTGTGATACAAACAGATAACAACAATACGATCCATTTTGATATTAATACGAGGGCCGGTTTTTTTCAACTTCCGATCGCACCGTGCAGGAGCTACGCAAGCAGAAGAAAGCAGGCATGCGCTGTAGGTGACTGCGAAGTTCTCGCACTACACACTACGCCATTGTTGACATTCAGGCGTCAGTCGGCGTTGTGCTACAGCACGTAAACATGACCGTCATTATTGATGCTTCCGCAAAGTGTGATTCGTTTCAAGGTATGTTTTGTACTCTGCTGTTACTGAGCTACATTGGCGGCAACTTTCTTTGAAGATGAAGATGTTATTGAAAAGCTTATGCACAGATATGACAAATGTCTCAATCTCTTCGGTGATTATGTCGAAAAGTAACCGTAAGTGTACCAATCTTTTGGTAATAAAGTTATAGTTTTATATGAACAATTTCGACAAATAATCGTCACCGAGCTTTCGCGGTGTTTTACAGTCGAATTACACATGGATCTAGCATACGTGACACTTCTTAATTTTCCTCACCGCCACCCTTCTAAAAAGGCCAACTTCTCTCAATCTGTTTTTCACTGTACAAGTACTCAAAGGCATATTCATAGATCCATTTATCTGAGCTGTTATCTATGGGCCCGTGAGTCGTCGATCACGTTTACTGATGTATACAAAATGTTTATCTTCAGCAGCTGTGGTTTTTCGATGCCACCCTGAACGTTTTCTGTCGCCAAAGCTTCTGGTGGATTTATATATTTTTTGTTGTAGTTATAATAATAATAAATCCTCTTTATTGGTCTGATATGTGTACACAACACAATTTACAATGTATACAATATACAGACATCGTGCAACAGGAGTGCAACCACTCCCTTCCACCTAACCACTTCCACTAGTTCACGGTACGTCGGGGTAATATTACAATTACCTTTGCCTAGACTATGAAGATTTAAATGCGGTTTCAACCGATAGTTCCTTGGTTGTACCCATTTCAAAACTAACAAGTCTGAATTTACGAGAACGAAAACTATTCGTATACGAACTTCACAAAAAGATGTCTTTCTTCAATTAGTATTAATCGCAGCACGTTATCGTGTAACTGGGACTAAACTACAATCATAAACACCGAAGAAGTTATTAACAGTTAAAGACTAATAATCAACTTAGTCAGTATTTGCAAGTTTTAACTTGTTGCACTCACCGACAAAATATAAACATATACAAAGTAAACTATTATTTTTTTTGTTTATAAGACACCCTTTTCGACCTACGCTTGACAAATGAATTAGAAATTTGATAAATTGTATTATTTTGAAATCTAATGAATAGGTTGGGCAAAAATTTTGACCGGTAAGGTGTGTTATTGTGTACAATAGTTCGTTATGGACTACTACAGCCTATTTTTCAATATTGATCTATGTTATTTCATACTATAGCATATTTATCTATATTTTTGCTCCCTATTTAATATAATGACCTGTCTTATTCCATATTACTGCTTATAATAGTCATTTTTGAAAATATTATCGATATCACTACAGCTCTGTCCTAAATTAGGAACAGTAATTTGTTTTAAGTTACGTTATTAAACAGATAGATTAAGATTTTTGTTTTTAGGAGCGATTATGTTGACAACGTTAATATTAATATTTTACCCTTTAAAAATTGAATTTCCCTCTACAATTCATCTTCATATTATTAATTCAATACAAACCGACTTGAACGGAATGTATAATTAATTATTATTTATAGTGGTTTTGTATCTTTCCGTTCGCGTTTTTCATCTAAGCAAATTAAAATTCAAAACCCCTTTCACAATCAGCTTCCAATGAAACGTTGTCCCCCTAATAATTATTAAATAATTAGTACCCCAGAGAAAGAGACAGAAAAGCATGATATATTTGGTTACGCCCATTTTACGCATTTGTTTCAATTTTATATTTATTGGAGTAGAAAACGAACACTTATCTCCCCAATACTTTCATGAATTATGACCGGCTGGTCGAATACCGTGAAAGAACTTGAATTATTTAGCTAGAAATATGACAAATTTCATGATTCATGTGACACGATCAAAAATACGATTTGATTTGAGTTTTTTAAATCAATACAACCAAAAAAAGTAGATCAATGTGGCAATTAATGATGCAAAAGTAATACCATGATTTGAATTATTAGCACACCAAAATATTAAATAAAAAAATTAATTCCGAAGATTAAAAATGTTGATAGTTTTTTCATCACATAAACTGAAACCTTATAATTAAGTCAGTCTATTATTCTCACACTTCTGCTTAATTTAATCAGTTGTCAAATTTATCATTATCATCACTGGAATACCACACTCGTGAGCATCAAATCAACCCCTGCAATCCCAAGTCACTGGCAAAAAAACTGAACACGGAATTGTATTTTTCTTAGTAAAATCTTTAGGCTTCAAAATGATATAAAGTTTGTGCTAGTTTTAATCGTGCTAATTAGTTCGTTAACAACAAACAAGACTTCTACCTGGGAATGGACACTACTAGTGCTAAAGCTGCTCAAGCGATCACCCTATTGCGTCAAGGCCAGATTAAGCGAGAAATGGTCAGTGTGCCAGTGCTCAAGTCCAACAAGAGCTCAGAAAACGCAAGGAGTGACTGTGAGTGGTTGGAGAGTCGGAAGAAGATTTAAGGCAGCAAAACTTAAGTCAAAAAGGCCACCTACTGGCCCCATATTAACCTCAGCCTACCGAGCAGCCCATCTACGATTTGACAGAAAACAAATTAATTGTATGATAACGAAATAAGAGGACGACTTGGACAAAGATTGGAGCAGTTTGGTATAAAAGAAAACGTGATTTTTAGTGGAGGGTATTTTAATAGAAGCATAAACAGCCTTGGGTCTATTGAAACAGGCTATGGAATGAGGAGATTAGGGGCGAACTAATACAAAAAAAAATTTAGAGAAAATTACAGGACAATGCTCTTCCACATACTGCAGGATCCATACTGCAGTATTTACAAGATGTCGAAATTGCCGCTTTGGATTGGCCACCGCGTAGTCTGGACTTCAATCGAGCATGTATGGAAGGAAGGAAGAGAAACGTTTGGGCTAGCAATTGTGTATTCGGACCTCAAAATAGCGCTTATTGAAAATTGTAATAGCATTGAAAAAGAAACTTATTCAATCCATGAAAAGCGATGAGAAGCTGTTATTAGGGCTATGATAAGTGAAAGGAACAACAGATCAGAAGAGATCATACTGGAAATATGTAGATTTATAAAAGACAAGAAGCAAGCTTAAACAATAAAGACATCCATTAGATCTGTTATTATATACTCCACAAAAACTATATGTCTCGCGAAGAAATAAGAAAAAACCTTTAGTAGGAAAATGCCAATATTGATGTCAAAGGAAATGAAAGGAAAGGAAATGAATGAAAGAAATCTAGTGGATATGAAACTACAAGAGATAATAGAAAGGCAAGACATAGTCGAATCTACATAATTTCAGAGGCTGAGCTGTAAATGTAGGGCTGGATTCCGTAATAAAAAAAATAACCAGGTAGACCAAGAGAACGACCAAGAATAAGGTGCGAAGATCAAGTGACAGAAGAGATGAAGAAAAATGAATAATCAAGACTTTAGATATAAGATCAATAATAGAAGAGAATTGACGAAAATACCATAAAAAGTTATAGAAACATGAGGGTTATAAGAAGTCATGTGGAGTGATTCATCGCAATAAAAGAATCGAAGAGCTTCAAGGAGTGGTCCAATTATCCTGAAAGTGTATTGTCCTGGTATTTACCTTATATTTATTGGCTTTCATGTTATGATTGTGAACTTGATTAGTATTTGAATAAAATTCTAAACATGTTACAGTTATCATCATAGTAACTAATATTTATTTGATGTGAATTTCTTGCTTGTACTTGTTTAGATTTTGTTATAGATATAGTATTAATTATTTCATTGGATAACTTGTTTTAATACTGACCGTTTCTATAGTACTTTTTATTTTTGGTACTGTTTTTCTTTATAAACGTGAACCCCATTATACGAATACACCTTACGGAATTCGGATAACAACAATGAAAAAGAGAATGTTCATTTTTTTCCCGACACTGAAAATTCTCAGAGGGACCGTTATATCTGCGTAACTTTCACAAGAACCAAACACGATGAATTTACGAACATAAGAAATATATTTTTCGTTTTTTCTTTCGGTGAAATATTTCTTGCAAAGAAGGCAGTTGTTACAACTTCTTCCTAATTTGATACGTTGACCAAGAGGCTCCTCGCAAGCTTCTTTAATTCCTCAGCAACAATCCAACGAGGAGACAGAGAATTCCGTAACATGCTATTGTTTTGTTTGTTGAAAGAATCCAGTGCTGTATTCTATATAATAACTGTTTTTATTTTCTTGTCAGTACTTATGAGTATACGTAGTTTAGTGTTCCTTTTTTAGTACATAAATTTTAACTACTCAGGTTAGAACTTTCTTCGTAATGAAATTCAAAAAAAACAGTTAAGTTGGATTAATAGGAAAATGACGAAAAACTCGGTTACAATAATTAGAACTGAACAAAAATAGATAATATTGGAGAAATACTCAAAAATAAGAAAAAACTGAAAAAAAATATATAAAAAAAGATGAAATTGAAAGTAAAAGATAAAACTAAACAAAAACAAACAAAATAGATGAAAATAGACAGAAGTATACAGAAATAGAAACATAGACAAAGGTAGAGCAAATAGAGAAAATTGACAGTCTGAAATATAAAGAGAAAAGAATAAACAAAAATGTCGGTAATGGAAATTACTCAAAAAAAAAGGAAGAAAGAAAACAATTATTTACAAAAAACGATGAAAATTAGAAATAAAAAACAAATTTAATTATAGTAAAATAAATAGGAGTGAACAAAAACAGAGAAAAATCGAAATACGAACGTAGTAGACAAAAACATTGTAATTGTCAAACCCGATTAGAATGGAATACAAATTCCAAAGGAACGATAAAAAAATAACAGAAATTGAAAAAAATTCAAAGAAATGCTTAAACGTATTAGAGAATTATATGAAAATTTACAATAATTAATGGAATAATAAAAGAATTGACAGAAATAAACAAGAAAATAGAGAGAAGCATACGAAAAATAAGAGAATCGACAATCAGAACTACCTAAAACTAGAGAAGAATTCGCAAAAACATCGAGAATGAAAATTAAAAAAAAAGTGATAAAAGTATACGAATATAGACAAAGATAGTTAAAGTGGTGACAATATACGGAAATAGAGGAAAAGAGACCAAAATAGGAAAAAACTTGACAAAAATCGACAATCATTCATGAAATTAATAAAGAATGAACAAAATAAATAGAACATAAGAAAATGGATATGAGCAGACAGAAAAATCGATTGACAAACAAAAATAGATCAAAGTGAAAAAAACATAATGCAGTTGTCAAAAACGATTAAAATGGAATGCAATTTCAAAAAGAAATGCTATAACATAAATAGAGGAAAACAGAGAACAGCAAAAGAAAATTGATTGAAACTGTCAAAAATAGGAAAAATCAGAAAAAATCAGAAATAATCTAAATAGAGAATCTATTTCTTTGAGAATACATCAAACTCCACAGAAAATATAAAATTTTATGGTAAAACTATAGGAAAAATACAAAAGAATAGACATATCAGATAAACAATAATGTAACAGATAAACAATAGTGAATAGAAATAAATGTAAATAGACTAAAATCACCAGAAATAAATGAAAATCAAAAGGAGAAACCATTATAGGTAGAAATCGATAAAAATAACTTTAAATCATTAGAAGGAGATAAACATTAATAAAACAGAAAGAAATCGACAAAATTAGATAAAAATAGATGGAAAAAAATATAGGCAACGAACGATAAAAACGAAAATATCAAAATATGAGGGAATTTCTGAAAACTCAAAATTTAAAAAATGAGAAAAACAAATGAAAAGTGGTATTGACAGAAATAGATAAAAGTGTTGAGAGTGAATAACGTAAATAACGAAATAGAATGAATTCATCAGAAATAGAGAGAAATACCAAAAAATCGATAAGAATAGATGGATATTGACAGAAATAAAGACAAAAGATGGGCATGTATAAATATAAGGAAAGA
This sequence comes from Diorhabda sublineata, assembly GCF_026230105.1. Taxonomy (NCBI): domain Eukaryota; kingdom Metazoa; phylum Arthropoda; class Insecta; order Coleoptera; family Chrysomelidae; genus Diorhabda; species Diorhabda sublineata. The sequence continues at coordinate 5,951,917 of NC_079479.1, forward strand.
AAAGCGGAAAATAACAAAAATAGATAGAAATAGATGAACATAATGGAATAGGACGGAAAAATCAGCCAAAACATCAATAAATCATCAGAAGGAGATTAACATTACAAAAATTTTTAAAAACTCAAAACTCAAAAAATGAGAAAAATAAACAAATGGAAATTGATATTGACAGAAATAGATGGAAACAAATGAAAGTAATGTTAAAAGTAAATAACGCGTGAATAAAAAATAGAAGGAAATCAAACGAAATCACTAGAAATAGAGAGAGATGGCAAAAAATTATCAAAAATAGATAAACAAAGATGGAATGGATGGAAATAATATAACGAATACCTTCCGTACATATATAAATTTCAGAATCCAACACTGTACTTAATGATTTGGCAGATAAAATTGGCTGGATGACGCTCCTGAACGATGCAAAAACTAGTCGATATCTGTCGAACCGATTTCGAATTGCAAATCAGCTTTTAGGAACATTTGTATTCGGCATATGTGGTGGCAAGCGTGACACCTCATTTGTCAATATAAATTATTCTCAAACCAATGTCTTAATTCTTCGATACGACACGAAAAAACGCCCTTCAGTAGTCATGTTTTATTCAAACGATCTGTCTCGTGAGACGCAACAAGAAATCGAAGTCTATCACTTTTGTAACTCTAATTGCCACCATAAATGGCATGGCATTTCATTTTTGTTGAAAATATGTAATCAGTCGAGGTAATCAACAAGAGTTCTATTTATCCATTAGTTTTTTGTATAAATAATATAAAAATAAATACATTTAGCAACGTAATAAGTTTTCTATATTATGTATTCGCATTTTTCCTCTCATATTTTCTTCATCTAGGTAAATTTTTGGTCCATCGCTTCTTTTTGTTCGTAATAAAACACACTGTGTTATTTTTCTGATCATTTACGTTAACTTTTTCTTCATTATTTGTCCCTTCCATCTCGAAATTTTGTATTTTTTATGCTTTCTTGTTTTTGTGTTTGGAATTCACATATTTCATTGAACGATTCTTTTTAGTTTTTCTCATATCAATTACTGTTAGTTTCTATTGCATTTCTGATTATACATCTAATTGAGGTTATGGACAGTGTGAGTTTACGTCAACAATTTGACGTATACTAATGTCACCAAATATTTAAAATAGACATTACATATGACTAATTTATTCTTCGTTTAAAAGAAGCAAATTGAAAGCGATGGATTAGATTTTTTAAATATATTTAGCAAATCAATTTATGATCACGCCCCCTACTTATAACTTCACATTAATTAAATTTCGAATAAGTATCGGTCTAATAGAGACAACATGACGTAATAAAAGTCTAATATTTATCGTCGGCGTCCCGTATATGTGCAATTAACCGAAAACATAGCATTAGGGTTGGAATTCATCCGACAACGTCGCAAACGAACCGGCGCGGCGGCAACGCGCTATACTAATTACAGGGAACCGTAAACCTTTGACATATGACCTGATCTACTAACGAGGCATCGACGAGTGTTTTGTTCCCTAATTTAGGCATTTGGTGTCGGGTTGAAGGCAATGTGCGTGTCTCTCGTTCCCCAAGTGCGTATTCCCATACATTCACGAAATATAAGATTGTTATAGTATTGAACATTCTAATTAGGTGATTATTGGAAAACACAAACATGTGACGTAGAATATTGTTTTAATAAAAAATATTGATTTAGAGTTGTGCATTACGTCGAAAAGTATTTTCATGTTTTGTTTTCACTACTTATACAAGGCGTCGTTTTGTAGGCTCGGTCCAATTTTGTTGACCATGGCTATACATTTTCTTCTGTTTTTGGCTATCTCTGTAGCCTCTTTTCTAAGTTTATCTGTTGTAGAGATAATTCTTCTTCTTCTTGTTCGTACACGTTTGCCTGTATTTCTTCTGACTGTTGTATTATAATTTATCCTGTTTGGTAAAAAAACTCGTGGACATCTGTTGATGAACATTTGGGAAATCTGGAACATAATTTCAAGTTTCAATCCCATATAACAAAACAAATATTACGTTGGTCTGGAACAGTCTTAGTTTTGTGTTTCTCGAAGACCATATTTTATACGGTGACTTCAAAGATCCATTCTCCTCCAATCACTTCGATTCCTTCTAAATAGACGGTCATTTCGGTTTGGATTTTGTTGTTTCCTAATATCTTGGTTTTGGACTGTTTATGTTCAGTCCAAGTGGTTAAGTTATTATTATTATTATTATATGTAGCCTGTTAGTTCTTTCTTGCATGTAATATCTATTTGTTGTTAATAGACATCTCATCCTCGAATTAAAGGTCTCTACGTTTTCAAATAGGTTTTAGTTAGCACCATTAGATTTTGATGCTGCAACACTGCACCAACTCCTTGTTTTTAGGTTTGAAGTATACCTTCCTGAGTAGATTGTTTTCATGGAGTACTCATTTGATCTTAAGCTATTTAATAAAAATAATTTAAGTTAGAAATGAAAAGCAAACATATGGTTTGCTAATATATTTTTGTCGAGACAAAGAAATAAGTTAGAATTGACGAAACGATATGAAAATAGAGAAGAATAGACAAAAATAAACTGATGAAAATAAATTCATCCAAAAAAACCGTTAAATATTGATATAGAATTACAAAAAATCGATCAAATTGTGAAAAAAACGTTTGAAGAAACGATAAATATGAAAAAAAAAATGTACAAAAATACATAAAAACATGGAGACTAGAGAATAACACATGAATAAAAGGTTAAAAGACAAAAACGATAGATAAAAAACAATTAAAATGGAAGAAAAAAATGATAAAACGAACAGCAATAGACAAAAATTGATTGAAAAGTCAATAATAAATCAAAGGTGATAGATAAGAATAGGCAGAATGGAACAAAAACATTAAGAAATATATTGAAATTTATAATAATAAAGAAGATAGAAATATCATATCAAAATGCACAGGAATAATTAACGAAAATAGACAGAAATAGAAAAATATTGAGATATATTGACAAAATATACAGAAACAGTCAAAATGCTAAATAACTAGACTGGTAATATAAAATATTTTATTTGGATATTAAGTATATATATTTATTATCATCTTTAATATATATCCCTCTTCTATATGTATGTAGCTCAATGCGAATCTTCATTATCCAAAAAAAAGTTCAGGAAATCTTCTTCTGTCCCTTCCGTCAGGATGCGCGCCGCTTTTCCTTCAACAGACTCAAATCTTGTTTCTTCTAATGCAGATATGACTTTAGGAAAGAGAAAGTCGCACGGTGTTAAATCCAATATTCAAAAGCATTCGTAGTGTCAATATAAGCTTTTTTGTTCGAATGTGAAATTTATAGACACCAGTTTTGTACACAAAAATTGCCGACTTTTTCGATATTATCAGCCGTTTTTAATATGAGAGGACGACCCGAATATAAATCAGATGAAAATGCTTTAACCACTCAAAAACACGTGAAAGCAACAAACATACATTGCCATACACTTGTTCCAATGAATGATAAGTTCTAGTTGCCGTTTTTGTTGAAATTTCACAACACACCGTTCCTCTATTTTTACGTCGTTCATAAAAAAACAGCCTCTATACAAACGAATGAGACGGCTACACTGATTTGTCTACGGATACAATACACATCGCATTCGAACGAGTAGGCTAACTTTTGGCACATGTTTACTTTTTCTGCAGGAGCGCTAGTCTCGTTACTTAATAGCCACACCTCGTATAAAGTGTCATTCCAATTTGTCAATTACTTCCGATATGTCACAAAAAAGTGAAATTTAAATGTATCGCTATTCAAATGAAAATGGTTGAAAATCATATTGTCTGAATACTTCATCTACATGAGGTATATGAGGTACAACCACAAAGTAAGTTCCGTTTTTTAACCCTATTTTTAATCATGTGGTGGTTACATGTTCTTTCTGCTCGTCCTCATCATTGAAGTGTTGGTCACCAAGGAAATATTTTAGATCTAATGAGGGATGTAAGTCTAGCGAGGACTAGGCTCTGGGGAGGAAAATCAAATACGTTCCAGGTAAATTCTTGTAAGAGTTTTTTGTCACGTATCTAATTTGAGGTCGAGCATTATCTTGGAGAAGAAAACACCTTTTGACAGTAATCCTCAGCACTTGTTGTATTGCGCAGGGCAAATTGTGACATCTGTAACGTTTTTTTGATGGTCAACACTTCAACGATGATGACGAGCTGAAAGAACAACATATGGTTGAGAACACAGACACATTGTGAGTTTGGCTCATATGTTGCCCATTTAAAAAACAATGATTTGGGAAAAGGAAAAGGGTCGCCAAATCACAAATGCTTATGACATGAAAACATGTGTTTCAGACCAAAAATCCACGGATTTCAGTTTTAACTTGATATTTGGATAATAATGCAAAATAATGGGATGGATTTCTGTGGCAACTCTGTATACATAATGTATTACTTCATGCGTCAAAAAATCCAATCCAAATTTGTTTTTCCTCAATAAAGGGCGTCGATTGATTAATACATCAGTAACTGAGCGACTACTGGAAAATTGCATCTTTTACTGGTGAAAAATTACGAACAAATATAATAAAATACATCTTCAGCGGTTAATAATGATAATTATCTGAATTTATTATTATGTATAGTACGCTAACGTATAATTTTATAGGTTGGTACATATCAGATTGAGAAAACCAGCGCCCACTTTATGTTTAAGGTCTTTTTTTGGTAACTACTCGTCTGGCCGACTGCGGATCTTGCAATTAAAAAGTCTTAAAGTATTTTGTATTTTTTTTTTTTTTTCGTTAGACACTGTGTTAAAAATCAAACTCGTTATTAGTATATTCATGCTGGATCTCGACTTGCCCAAACTACACTTTTTGAAAACGCATATATTTCCAATATTTTTTGTTTAGTATATTCATAGTCGTACATTTTGAAATGTTTACCGATTCAAATGCTGCGATCAATTAGCTTCGAAGCCAATACTCAACTTAAAATAGGCGTTAATGCTAGCTAAAATCTAAACAATGACATTTCAGATCCAACTGTCTGTAGCGTTCATCCGATTTACTTTATAACTTCGGCTAAATAAACGAAATGAATATCTCTCATAAAGACTTTTCGGAAACTGTCAGCTGATTGCGGATCCTAACTCAGATCTAGATTTACATCATAGTTTTCGAACGTCATGTTCAATTTTTAGCGGAAAGATGAATTTAAAACGTGATCTACAAGAGCTTTGATTTTTATCACTTTTTTGTAAATTAATTATTTTATAATATTGATTTAGTTGTATAATTGATTCAGGATATTAAGTAATTATCAACATTTTCTTAGTTCGAAGTACCAAATGGAACAACCCGTCAGCTAATCGAATTCACCAAACGGTCTACCAGTGTAGAAAGGATCCAATCATATGACTATGAATAGATTAACTCGATCAGTTTCCAAACACAATGAACATTCAGATCATGATCGGATGATTCCGATCTTAGTTTACAAAAGTCCTATAATTGCGGACCGTTCCACGTTTTGTGGCACAAGATTACACATTTATTTCTACCTGATACTAGACCTAATTAAAGCAGATTCACAGCAACATGGCCTCAAAGATCATAGCTGGACTATTCTAAGGTTAAAAATGCAATATCTTGACCATCGCCGCTGGCTTAGAGCGTCAAATGTTGTTACATGGTACAATTTTAACTGTAGCGTCATATTAAATTAAGGCAGAGTTAAAGCTGTCAGCTGTTTACTAGTGTTCTGGAAAATGAATGAACTACGAGGTGAATATTCACCCATTTTAACTAAAAATAAGCAATTATTGAATAAACTATCAATTGGTAGAGGTGGTATATTTTAGTGTTTTTTACAATTGATGATGAATTGATTAGAGATTGCGCTCCAGTCGAAATTATACCACGTGACCTCATTTGACGCTCAAAGCCAGCGGTAGAGCGTCAACATGAAATTGTACTTTGTATGTATGAATGTGTAATGGATTATCATGTAAACTGCGACCTAAAATATCCACTGTATTCCCGTTTCTTCCTGTGGTACTGGGGATAGTACTGATCTATTAGTCCCACTCCTCTTAGAAAGTTCAGAATGTGGGGCTGTAGCTGCCAGAGATCTTTAGTATCTATTTCATATGCTCCCACGTTTAGTGCTTTAGAGAAAATGTGGATAGTGAAGTGGAATCGGGTAACCATTGAAAAGGCACTGCATCGACAGGACTCCTCCTAGTATTCTTAGGTTGATACATTTTGTAGATCTTCTCAGGTTATAGCTTTCCAGGAATGTCTTCGCCTGTATCAACCCCTGTATATTGTCCCAGTAACTGGATCTACGCCTATTTAACATCTCTTACCATTTATTTATGATCTATGACCCTACTTTAGCGAGTCTTTCCGCCTTTTCGTTTTTTTCCACTCCAGTGTGCCCCGGTATCCATTGTAGGGTAACTTTATGTTCTTAGAACTTTGAAGGTTCTGCATTTTCTTTTTAGCGATAATATAGATATCATTTTTATAATAAATTACTTCCAAGGTCATTGTGATTAATATATCAGGGACACTTTACACTACTGTATGTATAATCTGTCCACAAATAATATAGGAGGACTTGTGAATAATCCTGCATACCAATCCCCAATCAAGCAAAATCAGTGATTTCGATTTAATGAAAAATGAAGAAGCCGGACAATCATAATCTCTAGGTTTATACCAGGGGATGTAAATTCGAAAATTTACTTACTTGACCTACAAAGTCGTTTTAAATTCACTGGTAAATATAGCTAAAAAGGAAAACAGGTTAGGTTAGGTTAGATTTCAGTTTGTAAAATAGGTTGCTTGGTTTTATAACATGTGAATAATTTGTTATGTTCTTTACAATGCTTTGATTTTTTCATTATTTCTAAACTTTTTCAAAATTTCCTTATTTGACTAATTGAAATATTTTAATAATACGTAATTCGATGTTTTCGATTTTAAAACAGCACCCTTACATCTGGCTGAGAAATACAAGTTGTTCATTCAACTAGTATTTTATCAAAAAAAAGGTTTTTAGATTTCATAAGATAGCCTTGGGCAGTTAGTTTTATGAAATGACGGTAACTTCCCAGTGGGCAATTTAAGTACCAGCGGCGTTAATAATATTTATTGCCTATAAAATTTTCTCAATCGATTTACATAAGGCGCGATGTACTTACTCATAATTTTATTGCTGAACTATTAATTCTGAATCACACACTACACTTTTAATTCAATTTGGCAAATTATCGGTATATTTCTGATTGCGATTTTTAATTACTCAAAATACAATGTTAATGTGACGTTCAGGATACATATTTCATGACATATATTGTGAATATTATCTATCAAAACGACCGCGACAATTCACGTTCCAGTATTTGTTTGAAAATCATGGAGGAGTTTTCACAAGACTGTAGAGTACTCTGTATGGTTTTTAGTAGTATTTTAACCAGCAAATATTACATTAGTTCCACCTTATATTACAAAAACAAACTTATAATGACTTTTCTCAACTACATTCTGAGTTAAGATACCTATCAGCTGATTGCGGATCCTAACACATCCAACACAAACATCCTTGATGTTTACTGAGCAGTTTTCAACCATTCACTCCCTTACACAGATTTTGCGCTGAATTTTAATAAGTAACTAATCAATGACGCTGTAGAGGAATTGATAGTAGACAGCCATTCAATGGGAATAAATAATTTCCATAGACAAATGAACCAACCCGTTAGCTGATAGCATTTACCCACTGGCCTACCAAGATAGGAAGGATCATATCATATGACTACGACCAGAATAAATCGGTCAGTTTCCGAACAACAATGAAGGTGATCTGGGTTAGTTTCCAAACATTCAGATCATAAATAATCAGGTTTCGGAAAAGTCCTAATCTCTCCGTTCTCAAATCAAACTGCAAATCGTTGAATTAGTCACATTATTTCGGAAACTTACAGATCAAGACACTCATCGGATTAAATGAAGTAAGCTCACAATTTATTTTTTTCTAGTTTTCATGGCGTGCCTCCGCAGAAGTTCATATTTTAACATTACATTTTATTATCTATTTCTTAAAAATTTAGTAATTCTGTTGTGAGGAAATTACATATTACAAAAAATTGTTGTTTTGATATTCTAAATGCGACCGGCGAAATTTGAAACCACGCTTGAGAATCATTCGTCAATTTACCTGACACCCGATGACGTCTGAGGCAAACTCACGTCACCTCGTTTAGACGAGGCAATTCCACGAATTCCAGGGTCACGCTTTCGTATTATTGCCCTATGAAAACGATGCTAAAACGGTTATAGACGTGGACAAGCTAAAACGAGCTCGAACTCATCACTATTTCCAATACTATATATGGGGATTAAAAATACTAGTTTAGAAATGCGGCGTAATTAATTAACTACCACACCTCGTATACCTGTGAGAATCACAACAATAGTTGAAGCATTTATGATGAATTTTAATGCTTTTAACATTATTTTCAACTGAATGTCAATAGCGATCTTCCTAGAATTGGATTTTTAACCCTTTCTTGAAAGAGTAAGTATACAATTAATTTTGAACTATATATTCATATACTAAGTGAGTACTTAGTATATAAATGATTAAAAAAATAAAATTGATACATTTTCGAACCAAAAACTCATTAAAGTTGGTCGTTTTAATTAAAATTTGAAAAAAATAACCAGTCTGAGCTGTTAGTCTCATCATCCATTCAATCTAGGTTCCACGTTCTAAGAAAATACGTCTTGTTCGATTTTTGTGGCGTTACGGAACCCATTTAACTTCAATAAACTTTCTGTTCACAAATAATTAACACTGAAAAGATTGAGAGAGAAAGAGATAGATCTTTTAAGACTAGAAATATTTCAATCTTTGCTTGGGAAACGACGGTAACATGATAAACTGGGAGGCGGGAACGCCATGTTAATGGATTTAAACACATCTCTCGTTTATGTGTATATACATAAATTTATAATGATGCTGCTTGTTATTTTACTATATTGTCGAAACAAATTATCGAGAGTGGCATTTTTATAACAGCTTAAATCAAAATTCTACCTATTCATTTAATAACTCTTTTAAATTGACTACAGACTAGATACAGCTGAAGACTGTCGTTATAATTGAAAATTACAGAAAAAAGTTTAGTTCAATTCGATTTTTGAGCACCCGAAATTTGAACAAATACCGAAGACTACATCATTTTTATAAATGAATACCATTGTCAATACCGGGTTCACCAGGCTAGCAGGAAACCAAATCTTTAGACTCGATTTTTCTACTCTAAACTATATTTGTTTGTATCAGATTCATCCTCAAGCTTATATTTATTTCTTGTTGCAAACTAAGGTACAATATTAGGGTAAATAGCAGCCGTGGTCGAGAAGGATTGTAGCGTCTTTCTTAACCAAGATGTATTAGTTCAAACTTTGATCTGGATGTGTGTTACTTTCTATTGGACAATGGCAAATGACCCACAGTAATTAAATTGAATGTTTAAATTAGTTGTTGCATATAATTTTCTTTTTTCTGTAATAACTGGTGAGCACTAGACAGGTATAAATCACCACCCACTGTAGGGATGAAAGACTATATAGAGGTTGAACAAACTTCTTTGAATAACGTCTCCATCAGTTCTTTAACTTACAAATCTAATTCCAAATTTATAGGTTTCTTGATTTTATCGAAAATTATATTCTCACAGAAAATATACCAATTCAGAAAGACGGTTGCTACAATTAGAATCGAATAAAATTGGATTTATAGGATTTGACCCTTGAAAACTGCTAGAGATTCTTCTGTTAATTCATATACAATCACCAGGCAGCGAAAACGCAGAACTTTTAGAAGCCGAAAAGGCTTTTTTGCGTTAAGCTGTACATTGTAGCTCGTTGGACAGAATTCAATATCAGTGCTTTGAAAAGGTAGTTTGAGAATGCACACTTTGAAAGACATCTTTTAGTGGGTGGTAGCGGATATCGCAATCAGTTAAACCTCAGGATAAAATTGGAAAACCTGAATACAAACGCTAAATTAAATAATAAATGTATTATAAGAACAAGGAACGTTTCCCCGTTTTATCAAGAGAAATTCGTTGGAATTTGAATACAGCTATTCAATATAATATTTTTTTTTATGTAGTTCAAGTGCTGCCTATCGTGTGGAGATGCGTGTGTATATTGACCTCTAGCTTCTGTAGGCTGTAGTGCCTTAGTAGCCAATTTTGAACTTTTCCAAAGGAAGGAATACCGATAAATCGATATTCTGGATGTCTTCAGGCCATGTTTACCTATTGAGTAGGTCTTGCAAAAACTATTGGTTGGTTGGTAGGTGGGATCATGTTGGACAGATAGGAAGAGCATTTACCTGGGTAGTATCGGTAAAATGGACTCGGTCGGCGATCTTTCTTCTATGCTCTAATCTGTTTAAGTTTCTGGTCAACTTTGGATTATCTTTTAGTCGAACTAATCTTTTCTGTATTGAGTCGAGCATCCTCATGGTGTCCTTGGAAGCCACGCTCCAAATTCCTAGAATGGACTAATCTGGGCCTTATAGAGGATTAGAAGCTGTTGCGGCGTTCTTATAGCTTTTTAGTCTTAAAGAGTACTTTAAGTTTTTGTTAAGCTGCTTTGGCCAGATCAGCCTAGTGACTATGCTAGGGCATATTCCTTTCAATCTCAATACCCAAAATTACGATGATGGTTATATTTTATGTCCAGACAGGATCAAATCCTAAAATCGTATTTTTAGTGAAATTTGTAGAGAAGCGATTCTTGAAATTAAAATAAAACAGAATTCTCATCCTTCATTGTCAAATAGATATTTGATGAAAATAATTCAATATAAATGATATAATCTTTAATCCACAGGGCTTTCGCCATCTTCAAACCTTTTTCTATTATTCTTGTTGTTATGAGACCAATAAACGACCGAAAACTTGTATTAGCCTAGATATATTTATGAAAATATTAGGAAATATTTAGATTAATTTGTAATAATATTTAAAATGACCGTACTAAGTTTTGCATTAGATATAAGATTTTATTACTCTCTTCTACATAAAAATAAAATATAAGTACCTACCTCGTTAAGATCACCGTTTCAAATTGTATCTAATAAGGTGGTGGATTGTAAAATAATACCAATCTAGTCATAAATTAGTTTTCTCCCAATGCTACACAACGACAAAACTTTTATTGCATAGTTTTTTATGTTTTTTTTTTCATACGAAGCTAGTAAAACTTTTTCTTATATAAAAAGACTATAAATTAAGTACACACCTGTCCAATAAAACAATAAAACTACGCTAAGAGGTATAAAAATTGAATATACCGATATATTATGTTATATATTTATAATCAATAAATTATTTAATGCAAGAAACACTTTTTTGTTACTAGAAAGTAGGATATTGTGCCTTCTTGGCGGTATGCTCGTGATATCATAAAATGATGGGAAACTCATAAACAAACAGTCTATAGTTGAACTTTATGTTTATTATTGAATCGCGCCAATGAATTCTCTCAAATTGTCACATCATATACATTCAATGTTAAAGTACATTTCAGGTCGGCTAGAAAACGTCTTTTTATTAAGAATTTCTTTTATCATCTTCTAATATGTGGTTCATTGTCCCTTTATGAAGGTAGACTCACATCTATCACTCCTGTTTTATGATTTTATATAAAACAAACTACCAAAGTTGTTTTATTCAATAACTTTTGAGCGGATTGGAACACACAACAGGAGTAGAATATAGGGACCCACCATAACTTCGTTCTAAAACAGAGTGTTTAACTGAAGAATTTCGCTGCAACACGTTAAACGGTGGATAGATGCCGAGTGAATCGCTTTTTTTCGCGACCTTCTTAACTGTTTAGTTCTTTAAAACGATTCAATATAAATAAAAATATCGTCGTATTGAGTCGTAAACCACGTAACTCCGTTTTTTACCTATATCAGCATTTTGATACCATTAGATAGTTTATTTATTAACGCTCCTAACAGAAAAACTCGGAAGGACTCAAAAGATTTGGCAATTTTTCGAAATTTAATATATGGTTACAATTTCAATCTTTTATTTAAAAAAAAAACAGGTCATTCAATTTTATCGTCGTCAAGTTTTTCGTGTCTACTGTGAAATTGTGCTGGTGGTGTAATCAAAAATGATAATTAAATTAGGAAAATGTTTTACCTACTTATTTTTTGGTGACGATATAGCTTGGATATGAATAAGAGTCAGAGATCTGGAGCACCTCAGATAAAAGATAAAAATGAAATTCTACTTACTGGTTGAATAGACATAATGAAAATATGTCAAAGAAAAGGAATATATGTATTGTCAAAGCTTCTTTATTGATTGTATCAAATTTTGTCGGGCGTTTGAACTTCACCGATATGATGAAAGTGATACTTCCGATATTTGTGGTTTTTTTTGAACTAATAAATATTTCGGCCGAATTAGATGCAGCTATAAGTGAGTCCCGAAGCATACCTTAGTTTATTGAACAATCTCTCAAAATGGTTAGTTTACAGGAAATCTGTTTAAGTAGTTCAGGATATTTTTGAAAATTGAAACCTTTCGAATTTTCTTCAAGCCGTTGGCCGATAAAATCAATCCAGAAACCTTCTACAATTTTTGTAGAAATGTTGCATAATATCTAAAATTTTTTACTATAAGCCGCTACGTCTAGTTAAATAGCTTAGTCAAAGTTAGTCTTTAGATTCTCTTTTATGTACAATATTTAGTTAAATTTGATTATGCCATCCGATAAATATTAAACTGTTGTCGAAAAAATACTTCTTTCACATGTGATTACATAAACTGACTCTACTATTAAACATAAAGTTTGTGTCTACGTGAGTTGGTAGCATATGAGAAACATTTTTATAATTAGGTTAACGATAGAAAAGTTTTTCTTTATGAAAACTTCTCCATACCACAAAAACTAAGCTTCTATCATCTTATATCAAGGTTTGTCAAGAAATATAGTTGTTACACGAGAAAATCGCAAAGAAAAATATTTAAAATTAGAAACAAATATTTGACATTGTACATTAAATCATGATTAAGCCAGCTTGAACTGACATTTTAGAAGTGGTACATATTTAAATTAGGACTTAAGTTTTGTCAAAATATTCTAAATTTGAGCAAACGTCCTTAATGGCATTTTAGAAACTGATACTGATCATTTAGCTTCAATGTAATGTTTCAAGAAGCTACACTATTATTACCAGTACCCATATTTTGTCTATTGGGCTCAGTTTGGGATAGTAAGATCGCAATGTTGCTATTTTTTCCATATCAACAAAGAGAAGATACAAAAAAATTATAGACATACTTGCCTTTTTATAATTGTTGTTTTTGGCGGATTTTCATGACTCCACTCACCAGGTAGATAGAAATATCTTAAAATAACACACCAATCAATAAGTCATGTGACTGACTAAAAGAAAACACTTTTTTTTCCAAAAGTAGATCAATACAATAATTCCAACGCTTCTATAACTACTCGATGCCGGGCTTGTAGAAGGATTTGTCTTTTACCTCAAAATAAGCTTTAATTTCTTCATTTGAGCTGAATTTCTTACCGGCGATCATTTTTTTTTGAGATCAACGAATAGCCAATAGTCACTGGGGCCAAATCTGGACCATACGTTGGATAAGGAAGCGCAATTCGTTCAATTTAACCATCGACTTTTGAATCGGTGCATCGTTATGGTGAAGCAATGGTTTTTCTTCGACATAAGTGGCCGTTTTTCCTTGATTTCATTGATTTTTGCATTCAAACGATATAACAACTCAATGTAGTATTCGTTATTGATTGCCTCTTCCTTTTGGAGGTAGTCGATGAACAATATTCCATGCGCATCCCAAAATACTGAAGCCATAACCTTTCCAGTTGACTGTTGCGCCTTTGGACGCTTCGGACGTGGTTCACTAGCTGCAGACCCCTCAGATGATGATCGTTTTGATTACAGAGTGAAATAATAGATCCATGTTCCATCCATTGTCACATATAGATGCAAAAAATCTGATTTATTACGTGTAAACGCGGCACCCACTCCGAAAAAAGCTTTCTCGCGGTCAAATTTTCATGAATAATTGTAAACACACTACCTTCTGATATCTTTACGGCCTCAACTAACTCACCCAATTTCAATTTTCGATTAAATATGACAATTTGTCGACTTTTTTGATGTTTTCTGGAGTAACCGTCTCAATTGGACGAACTCAACGTTCACAAATACACTTTGATGATAACAGTGTTTTTTTTTCCTCAGTTTTGATCAATTGTGAAGACTTCAATCGAGGAATTTCGAAAAAAAAAATACTAGAATAAATTAGAAATAACATTATGACAATTGTAACTACTAAACTTATTCTACACATGACTCATTTTTGTGCTAAGCGGAATAGAAAACGAAATAATTTCACTCTAATATGCAATATACGTTCATATTGACCCTCTGGAAGGGGTTTTAGAAACTATCGAACTCCCAATCAAAAATCGAGAGATTTTTAATAAGATACACAACTAATTTTCGTTTCTTTAATATTCCCTAGACTTGTAGGCAGCGTTTGCCCATAAGCAATATGAAAACCCCAAAATGTTTTGTTAAAATTTTTGTTTAAGAATTTTGGACTTCGTTGCCAGACGTGTTAAAGTGTATTTTTGCTTGTTATGAATTAACCTAAGGTATACATGTCTGTTGGGCGTTACCGAATTATTCTTTTCTGTTTCCAACTCGTGATGTTATGCAAGCAATATGGGCGGTAATGTACAGTCCGTGTAGCTATTCGATGTGTACACTCCTGAATATTGTTCTTTTTTTTGTTACAAGGTTGTTCCACGTATATATCTATGCGTTTTATCCTTCGTGAATCAGTGGTGACCACTTTAGATATATTTACAAGGTCTCTATCAATGAAAACAATTTTTTATTTCGTTTAGTTTGAATATATTAGAAGGTTTTTCATTTTTATCGGTGAGCTGTAAGCTCTGGGTTTTAAGTAAGTATAGCAGTGGTGCCTATTCGATATTTTGCAATTAGATCCAATTTTTGTCTAATGAAAAATTCAATTGCTGTGGTAAAAATAATGATATAGTGAATGAAGAGAATTTATAAAATGAAACAGCATGTACAAAATATAAAATTATTATAGATAACCACAAAAAAGGAACCATACCGGTTTATTTAACCATTCGGAGAATCACAAATACGTTATGGACATACAGGAAACTACGCTTGAGTTTTTAATTAATCTCTTGGAAGTTATGAAAATAGTTAATTTTTCTAGAAATAGGCAATAAGCTGGATTCAAAAATATTTCCATTTAGCATCGTCTTTTTTATTTTAAAAGTAAAATGCATGCTCATCAGCTTCTTTGACAACCTCGAGGTGGTCCATAAGGAGTTCGTTTTATCTGGATAGGCCGTGAATCAAGAATATATTCTACTACGAAGTACTTGATATACCTCAAAAAGAGTCAATAGAGTGTTCAGAGATCTCGAGGTCGGCTGTCATATATTGGTCAACATGTCCCGTCTAGATACACTATATATTTAGTTGTTTCAACCAAGAAACCTCTGAGGCAACTTAACATCTGCTTCACAAATATGAAGCAGTGAGGCTGCGACACTTTGTCCCTTGTAATGACAAATAGAAAACAGAGCTGGGTTGTAAAATAGGTAAAGGTGTGTTTTTTACTGTATCTCAAATATATTTAAGGAAATATATGGAACTTGTATGGGTGGGTATTGGTTTTTAAATTCACGTTCCATACACAGAAATAACTAGTTCAGAATTATATCCAAAGACGGATGATTTGGGGCAAAACTTATTTACGAGCTCAAATTATTATAAAATCTACTCTAATTTCAATAGCTGCATTCTCTGCCTCAACTTTGACTAATATTATGTGCCACCATTCCATAAAATGACGGTTAGACTATGTCTTTATAAAAAAAATCAAGAGCACGATCTATTCATTTTTTAGTTTGTATTTCTCAGTAATTAACCTCTGAACTCAATATGCGTACAATTTCCGGAATTTCAACTTTTCGGAAACTAATTTGGGATTCGTTCTAACCACATTCAGTAATGCTAAAGCTGAAATTATAGATGGTTGTTCTTCAGGAACTTCTTCTACTACAACATTGATGACATTGACCATCTGTATTCAAAGCAATCAAACTCCTCCATCATTTCATGTTAAATCTAACGAGAATATAAAGGAAATACCAATAAAATGTTACTTACAAAAATAATAATAGAAGTTTCTAGAAACTGGTCAATATGTCTTGTACTTTTGAATTAAATCTTGAGCTAACATTTCGATGATGTAAATTTCCAGAAATCACTATCATCGAGTTTTTACTCTCGTAATTTGCTACTACTACTTGACCTGTTTATACAGGGTGTTTTACATAAAGGTGACTTTTTTGTAATGTTTGACAAAAAACCACACCAACTGGGATATCGTCCTGCAAGTGCTTTAATTATCCTCCAAGTTCTCGTAGGAGACGTCTTTGTTCCTCTTGCCATACTTCTTATGCTACCAGTTGAGTAACATTCTCTTTATTATTAGTTATTCTTGCTTTTAATCTACCAGGATTCATCTTTTCACATTATCGGATTCTCGACAATGTCCTTCAATGGCTCTAAATGTATTTTTACTTGATTTCTAAACACTCTCTTAAGATTGATAATATGTTGGCGTTACAGGAAAGGAAAGCATACGTATCAACTAATTGATAACTTTATCATTACTTTATACTAGTATCTGTTTTTACTTCATAATTTTCAAATCTAGTTATTCCGAAAACGTTACTTAATATCAAATTTTACCAACAGTACATATTTTTTAGGTGTAAAATTGAATGATTTTTAAGTATACTTGAAATTTTGATCAATAATCCTAGACTCTCAATACTACTTGCCACGAACTGTCGAACTAGCGCCCTCTATGATAAACATATATAACATATTTATGGGATGTATCAGTTTCTGAAGCATATTCGTATAAAGTTTCATTACTATGTTGCCAGTAGATTCGACAAAATTGTAAAAAATGTGTATAAATTTTCTAGAGACGTAGTCATATAGTTTTTGAAACACTTTGTACCTGTACTGAATTTCCCTACCAATGAAAAATAACCTTTTACATGTTTTATCAATTTTATTTATATTTATACCATAATACTAATGACAGACAGGGTATATTGGACTTTTGTGTCCTTACATAGTTTGCGTTAGGAATGAAGATTTTTTACAAAACATATCGATTTTTAAATCGATTCGAATCGCAACCGGATGAATCGATTTCTAAAAAATGGATTTTTTTTAAGTTTCTATTTACAATCTAAATATAAATCCATTTTATAAAAAACAGAAAAGATACTAAGATAAACAATCTGTGTTTAACAGTAAAGTCAGGGATTTTTTAGTTCAGGTAGTTCGACAATAACAATTATTTTTATTGCTATATCAAACATCGAATCAGGTATAAAAGACAATTATTTTCTAAATGGATTTGTTACATTGGGAAGTTGAGAAAATAGATCATAAGGCTTACAATTAACTATTTCTAGGGAAAACAACAGTCTGTCAAGTCTACTGGAATCCAAGCGGTTGCACTCATCACTTGCGATGTTGCCGGCAATTGAAAAATGTCGCTCACAAGGAACAGATGAATTCCACTATTCTCATATATGTCGCGGCTAATGATTCAACATGGGGATAAATAAAGTTTTCTGTTCTTGCCAGTAAAGTGTAAGATCAAACTTAGGTGCACAATTGTCTGCGATAATTAAGCACACAGCCATCTCAGTTTTTTCAGATTCACTGATTCGATTCAGTACAATATATCGATATATTTTATCCGAGGAATCGATTTTTCAATTAATTGATTTCAGTTCGTCATGGCTAGTATTCTGTATTCGCGCAAATTTTCTTTTTGCACCTTTTTGGATCCATTGCGACTTTCTTGCAATATTATTTGGTTAGAAATTAAAGAAGTCTTTGGGAGAAACGATTCAACTTTCACACTAAAATTGATGCAGTAATATAAATTTATAATTTCCTTCTATGAATATGTAAACAACGTAGAAAATTATACCCTTTCAACGAAACGGACAAATAAAATTTGATTCTCGGTATCATGCAAATCGTTCATCACATAAAAATTCTCCTCGAAGACACGAACTAACGGAAACTATATCTCATTATATCTCAGATTCTAAGAGAGTGAAACATATACAATGTTTGTCTTATCTCTAGGCTCGGTAATATATTAACAATGGATAAAACGGAAAACACGCGAAGTAAATGGAGAAAATTTCGATGAAAAACAGGTACAGTTTTATTTGGCGGTCGTAGATCCGTTAATACAATTTCTATTCAATAGTTTATCACACATAATGTACGGGGGGTAGAAAGAACCAAACAGTATAATCTCAGATCAAGGATAACTATTACATCACTCAATAGGTCGTGTGACTAACACACAGATGGAGCTGCCATTGACAAACCCATCTGACGTTTAGGAAGTACCAACTTTTAAAAGACTATGTGTGAAATTTAATGACATTTCGATTATTCAGAAAAAAGTGACAGCCATTTAAGTGAAATATCGCCGAGATCGTGAAGATATCAGAAGGCAGTATGTTTACAAACTATGCATGAAGATTTGACTTTGAAAAGCTTTATTCAAAGTGTTCCGCGTTTACTCACAGTCGATCAAAAACAGCATTGTGTGATTTGGCCATGTTTACACGTAATAAAAAGATTTGTTGCATCGATATGTGACAATGGATGAAATACGGATCCATCACTGCATCCGGTGAACCACGTCCGAAGCGTCCAAAGTCAGCTGGGAAGGTTATGGTTTCAGTAATTTGGGATGCGCATGAAATATTGTTCATCGACTATCTCCAACAGGGAGAGACAATCAATAGCGAGTACTACATAGCACTTTGAACTTTTCGAACACCGTTTAACGTTTCTTGATGAAAGTAGAAGGAATCGGTAAACTTTTGTGTCAAAAATTTTTTAAAGGGCCACAAAATTTTAACCGATAATAAATAGTACTCGCATAAAGAAAGTTTTCGGCAAAAATAACCAATCTTTCATTCATAACAAAAAATATTTATTCATACATTCATACAAGTTAGATAACATACCTATCATTTAAGTAAAATAATGGAAAAATTTTACTCATACACATTTACTTATAACCCTACTTCAATAGCAAAAAATTGGGCAAACAAATTTAATGTAAGAGCCTCAACATTTCCTTCAGAGTTATCTAATTTTGTTGCGTTACATTTCTGTACTTCTGCTTTTCCAAACTGTGAATTTTCTAATCCACAAAGTTTTACTTTTTACATCGATGAATTGCATTTCTAGAGATCCAGTTTCAATTCCAAATGTGTCAATGTAGATTTCGTTACTATTTGTGTTGAGAGAATTTCCTATGAATGCTACAATGGTTTTGTTGGTTTTGAATTGCTCAATTCTGCCAAGAAATTCATCTTTATTTATAACTGTCAACAGTTATACTGTTTTTTTTTCGCGATATTGCCTAAAAAACTGAAAGGGAAGTAATTTACATCTCTGAATATCTTCTGCATATGAATGAACAAACCAATTTTTCTACTAAAAAATAAGCTGGGTTTTCCTTTATTTGCAATTGTAGATTAAGTTCATTTAATATCGCTGTGATATCCGCCATAAAGTGAAATTTTTGCAACCATTTGTTTCTCTTCAATTCTGGGTGATTGACGCCTTTTCATTTAAGAATGTATTTATTTACCTTTGCAAAGCCATCGCACTTTATTATTAAGAAAAAGATCTGAATACTGAGTCTTCATTTGGTTTAACAATTCTTCAAACTGGCGATGGTGAAATGCGTTTAACAAGATGCTATCAACAATTTTGATTACCAAATTACCAAAGCGCTTCTTAATGCGTTACGAAGTGAACTACCAGAATTTCGTGGTATGCTGTGGTGAAGAATCGTTGTTTCCCCTTTATTTTATTGTTGTAATACTTTTGCCTCTATCAGTTGCTATTGAAACGATTTGATTGTTTTTAAGGTATTTTTGCATGGCACTCGCTATATCTTACTTTCTTGCTTGTCTCGAGAGCAGGAGCAGTCCCATATTTCTTTTTTTGGACCTTAAGAAGACATATATCTGACAAAAAGAACAACTTGTGTCGCTTCTTAAGTCTTACGATTCATCGAAAGCCAGTGATAACGCAGAAGAAAGTTAGATACCTTCCAATTGCGAATATTTTACGGATAATGACAAATATTTGATCATTGATTTCTTATTCGTTTTTAAGATCACGAAACAGTTCTTTAGATGTACGTATGAAGCAATTCTTGATGTGTCACGAGAGAAGAAGCGAAAAAAAGCGAGTACAAGTCGCTGAAAGATAAAATCGATGCCTCGTTAATAGATTTAAAAAGATACTTAATTATCTTTTTTGATAACATTTGCTTATGGAACTAAAGAGCCACAGCTTCACATCCAAAGTGCCGTATGTGCCTGGCGAGCACCCCTGAAGTAGACGAATGATTTCCTTATTTATAAACCCTCATAATTCTAATCAAGAATGATAACTGATACTTTTTGATACACCATCTATAGTGTCACTACTCGTCACTTGACATAACATTTATTAAAAGTATGCCACTTTACGAAGCCATTGTTCAGTTTATGAC
Source organism: Diorhabda sublineata (assembly GCF_026230105.1). Classification (NCBI taxonomy): domain Eukaryota; kingdom Metazoa; phylum Arthropoda; class Insecta; order Coleoptera; family Chrysomelidae; genus Diorhabda; species Diorhabda sublineata. The sequence goes on from NC_079479.1 coordinate 5,972,702, forward strand.
AATTTGACAGGTATACTTGAGAAAAGAAATAAGTTTTTAACTGGGTGGTTCTGGTACGTTAAACATTTCTATAGAATTCTAAAATATCTAATGATTTTGAAGCGTTCCCCTGTCGAATAGCGGTACTCCGGATACTCTCTAAAAGTAGGTAAGTGACTTCTGAAATAACGTTTTTCAAGATCCTCTTGACTTTCAGTATGTTTACATTTCGGATTCAAGGTGCCATGTGTATATAGATAAATTTTTAATAGTCTTAGTCAAACATTAATGTATATGTTAAATATTTGCTACTTTTCATCATTAAAAATATATTCAGTAGCTTCGATATTTTTATTCATAGGGATTTATAAAGTAATAAGTCAATAAAAATCACAAAATCATTTAACACATTCTATAGGAAAAATTATAATATTTATAAAATGCACAGCGTATTTATAGATGTTTAATAATAATTCGCTGTATTTGATCAACAACATAGTTTAAGAAGCACAAGTTATTCCTCATTCTTTTATTAAAATCGTGTCGCCGCTTCCATGACATTTGGACACCTGGTCCAAGCTTCAAATATTCTTTTATATTATTTTCATAATCGGTTATCGTTTCTTTGAGACAAAAATTTTTTTGTCACATATCTGCTTCTTGGACACTTTCTATAACGATTCCTCTCTTATTTTTTTTGGAGTTTACTCCTTAAGAATCGATTTGCATATATAAGGGGCCCGGTATGAGAAAAATGTGAGGAGTAAAATCTATCGATGAATGACCTCGTTACGTTTTTGGTGCGCACCCTATGATGCGCAACTTTCTAATTTGTCAGTGTCAACATACTTATATTGCTGTCATTGTGTTTTAATTTTAATTTTTATCATTGTGTTCCGCTAAAGTGAACTTAAAGTATTTTCAAATAACTATGGCAGAAAGAGGTGTAGATGATATTGTCGGAACATCTAACAAACACGTGGTTGCAAGGTACGTTATAATTCATGTATTATATGTATGAGCATGTGCAATTTGTATTTATTAAATATTTTAATAATTATCGATGTAGTTCATATAAATATATATTTGAAAACAACACATACAATTAGATAATCAACCCAATATGAATTATCGAGCGCCTCCACATAAAATAGAAAATTTCTAACCTAACCAAAAATTAATTTTTTTGTCGATGTCTATAAATTCTTCTACCTTATTATGATTTATTTTATAAATAATTTTTAAATATTAACAACTGTAGTCAATAATTCGATAATATCAGAAAAATCGACAATATTTTTTCATTATAATAATGTTTTTATATAATTTTGTTTCGAAAAGTTATTTTTTAGCTTATTTAAATAATTTTCATGTACTATTTATTATTGTATGTAAAAGATTTAGTGACATAATTATCTTTTTATAACCATTTTTATTAATTATTAAGATAATATTATATTTTAAATAAAAAATTAATTATAATAATTTAAAAAAAATGTTTATAAAAACCTTTTTTTATTAATTTTCTTAAAGTCGGTTAAAATTTTTATAATTATGCATTTATAAATTTTCTAATTTTTTTGACTAGGAAAAAATCTAAACCTCCAAAAACTCCGGCCGAGAGACAGCGAGCTTACAGATTAAATAAAAAATTAATGAAGGAAGCCCAAAATATTCTGGCTATCAACCAATCTTTTTTAAGTTAAATAAACTCTTTTTGCGTCTGGTTAGACTATCGAACTTAAGGAGTAAACTCCAGTCGTGCGTCGGAGCTGACACACAAAATTTTTGTGTTTCTTTGGTTTCAACACAAATAAAATCATTTTTCTGAAGAAGATTATAATTTTCTTGTTTCTTAAAATTATACTTTCACCCACGTATAATTTCCCTAAAAAGAAATAAAGAAACTTTAGAATAGCACTGTACTTTGAGGACTACTGGATGTTAGTTTTTTATTACTAATCTTCAGTTCATGGACTATTTTTATAAGCAGTACTCGCGCTTTCTTCATACTTGATCCTAGCTTCAAATATTTTTTATGTCTTATGTCTTATGCCTGCTTTCTGGACATTTTTAATAGCAAGTTTTCGACTCCCACACTTATTTGATCACTGATCTTGGGTTCTTAAAGTCTTAAAGTTTTCTTTATATGTGATATAAAATCCTTGGACTCCTTTATAGTGATTTCTCATTTGCCATACTCTTTTATTAGTGATATTAGCTTCGTTAATCCTTTATATAATCGATCCTATCCTTTTAGACATTTTTTTCTAGCTTCAAAGATGTCTTAATGTCTAATACTTACCCCTGTACATTTTCTATATCGATGTTTTACTAGTTATCTTTAGTTCCTACTCTATTTTTATAATTGTTTCTCGCTTTTTTGTCACTTTTATAATTGGACCTAACTTCGTAGATTTCTTTTTTGACTTGTTTTATAGACACTTTTTATAGCAATAACTCAATCTTTACACTCTTTTTATAATTGATTTTCGCTTAAGTGTCACTATTATACTTCTAATCTAGTTTTTTTTATGACTTCCAACTACTTTCTAGATATTTTTTAGATCCCTCACTTGATGTATTTCTATTCATAATAGATCATGTTTAAACTCTTTTTGTAGTGTGGTGTCCCGCTTCCTTCATACTTCTATAATTAATCGAAACTTTCTTGATTCATTTTTTTAGATTCTCATCTTCTTTGTATTGTTTTACTTGTATAGCCTTCAAAACTTGCAACTGCTCTCTAGATACTTTGTTTGGCAGTTCCCCTCTTCTTAAGTTTTTCCTTTTATCGTTTTCGTTTCTACATTCATCTTATAATTGGTCCTCGCTTTAAATTTTAATTGAGACTGATATTTTTTATCACGTAAACTGTTCTTATTTACTAACAAAATTCTATGAGTGATTCAGTGATAACAATGATAAGAATATGTGTCAGACAGTTCAATGAAGGACGTGATCAAGTGCATGGTGAACAAAGATGTGGAATCCCGTCTTTGATTACTCATGAACTGGTTCACACAATTGAAGGAAGCTTAAACAAAACGTTAAGTTAACAATTAGTGCTCTTGCTATTGAATTTCTGCGAATATCACGATCAGTAATTCATGAGATTATGCTGAGAGCCCATTAAAAAGGGAAAGGCAGATGATTACTGCCAAAAGAAGTAGTTCTAGATAATGAACGTGACAAAAAACTCGGTTGAGACGTATTTGATTGTCCCCTGTACAGGTCAGACCTTGCTCCTAGCGACTTCCATCTCTTCCTACACCTCAAATTTTTCCTTGATGGTCAACGATGATGAGGAGCTGAAACAACATTTGCCTGGTTGAAAACACAGACGGCAATTTTCTACGGAAGTCGGCAATGTTCTCGTGGTTCCGTACTTTTTGAAAATGTAATGATTCAACAATCGGGAACATCCGTCGTTTCATGCAAGATGGAGCTTCGCCGCACTAAGCGTTATGTGTGTGGAAGTACTTCATTGTTTATTTTGGAGAATGAATAGGCGGACTAGAATTCGTTGAATGGCTTGGACGGTCATGTGACCTGACATCCTGTGCAAGAGGACCACGCTCCTTTCCTGAACTCCGAACTGCAATTGAAGATTCTCGCGGGCAGTTTGACATGTTTCGACAAACCTGCCTCTCCATTGGGAAACGTTGCCGTAAATCAAGATGGGCATCAATGTGTACACTGTAAACAGTTACCCTTTTTCGAATCCTTTTTGTAATTACTTTCATTTAAGGCTGAATTTTTTATCTAAATGCAAATTTGTTCTCTGCCTTATGCCTATGTTTGTATGAACGAGGCATAGAAAAACTAGCGCTACGGTAAGAGTAGTAGCCTACAAAATTTCTGAAGCTATGTATACGTTTGGTTGGATAAGATGAAGTAAAATCAAATACTATACTAGTGTCAAGTTACTTGAACCACATCCAAGGTGTCCTGAAACTCTCTATTCCTCTTACGGGTAAAAAGGGTGTTTTCAAATATCATCGCCATGAAAAATGTACCATATGTATTACTATATAAAAATCTACGAGAACCAGCGTTAATGTGGATTCGAATCGAATTTTCTCACGATATTTGAACTTTTATAAAAATTTCATTAGGGCTTAGTTTTCATACACAATAGTTCAGTTGAGGTGCGACCACATTGTAACTTACATAAATAAGCAATTTATCGAGTATCATTGTTAGCATAAATAAAAATGACTAATCAATTTCATTGGAAAACACTATTACAAATACTTAGGATAGTTTAACTTTGAAATATTCCATTTTCGTATTTATATCCAGGTGTACGGCTACCATTAAAAGTCCTAAAATGAAAAATAGTACATCACGTTTATAAATCTTTGTTTTGAATGACATTGAAATAAGGAAAAGATGGTTCGTGTCAGTTATAAAACAACAAAGATCTTACCTTACTGGGTTGATTACGTCGATGGACTTCGGAAATTGATCGGTGCCTTTGAACGTTACTTTGAAATTACCGTAAAACTTTACACAACTGTTAAAAATAACCAAAACCGGTCGAAATACGTAGAAATGATACTTAAACCCTCTCTAGCACAAATCTTAGAAAACAAACAATCTGTCCAGGAACATAATACTAATTTTTTTTGTATGTACATAATTTTATCACAAAGTTTGCCCCGTTGCTTCTTACTAATGCTACTAAAGTCTTTAGTGGTATCGTATAGGTAGTCTGTGACATCATATGTTGATTTTGAATAACGCACAACATTAGGTTTTGTTTAAATTAAAAAAATTCCCGAAAATGTTAAAGTTTATCTACAACAATTATGTAGTAACTAATACTAGTTATAAGTAGAAAAGAATCCGTTAGGGTCGAAAAAACCTAAGAAATAAACTAAATATGTTAGTTCTAACAAACAATGAATAATTCTAGAACTGAGAATTTATATATAAGATGACAAATTTGTTCCAATATTTTTGACTGATGAAAAAAAAAAGGAAATCTTATTTGAATTTGCATGGGATTGAAGGATCAGGATTTCATTATAAAATTTGGTACTGACTATTGGTTTATAGCAATAATTCTGAGATAGAAATGCGTATTTTTCAATTAAAAACAAAAAAATCACCACACCTCAAATAGTTATGTCAATCAAAATCGAACATCTAGCTATTGGGAAACTGTAAATTCCTAATTTTACAAGAGACTATTCGAGATTTTGAAAAACCTGAATATTGGTCCAACGACTTTCTTTCCTTTAATTACAATGTATGTAATTAATCTTCAATTATAGTGAAAATAAATTCAATGTTTTAGAGATATAAATCAAGTTAATGAAAGTGTTTCAATCAATATGTGAGTGATGCTGGGCCTAAATTTTTGCATTCGATGTTCAATATTTTCTAAAGTTAGTGGTATACACGAATGTATACTACTTCTTTCAATAGTTTTTTTCTCAGAGGTTGATCAAATTATTTACTTAACGGCAATAGTTCATTTTAGAAAATTTTTTAGGCTAGCGTTGAAATTGAAGGGCTCTGATTTTAATTTTACTGTAAATTGATCTTTTTCATATAAAAAACACAACTCTTTCACACTCGAGTAGTTCGAGTGGTGCCTGCCCTGTGCAGATGCCTAGTGATATTGATATTGAACTTCTGTAGGTTATGGTATTCAGGAAAGACGTGCCTTGGTAACTCATTCCACAGTTTTGTACTTTGCCACGGAAGAGACACAAACAAAAAAAATCCTATTCAAATTATGTGGAACTGACGGATCCGGATTTCATTATAAAATTTGGGACGGGCGATTGAGTCGCGCGTTTTATAATTGCCATTTTTCTAAAACGGTGAAATTGATTTAGACATGATTATAGAAACAAATGATATTTGGTACTTCCATCCTACAAATATTTTATGATTGAATCAACTGTACTCATACAATGTCTATACTCTCCTCTAGGTTTTAGATTTTTGAGAAGTCGTTTTGGCTTTCCAGCTTCATTGGACCTATACCCAGAAGATATGTTGTGCACGACTCTCCATTTCATTGCTCTGCCTTAAAAATTCGTCGACTTCTCTAAAAGAAGGCTATATTCTTGTGATTTTTTGTTCCCCTTCACAAGGTATTTGTACTATTACTTCGAGGTACCTATTCCTTTTATTTATACTTGATTGCAAAATCTGCAATTATCCTCCTGTGTCTTAAGGAGGTATTTTATGTGTCATGTCAGAAGACTGACTACCAGTAAATGTGGTTTTTGGACTTCTCTTTAGACTTCTTTGGCTAATATAATATGAATGAAAGTGCTTCAGAAGTAATATTCCACATGAACCCTCAGCAATCCATTCAATTCATTCTCGATACGGTACCTTCTGGTCCATCATATTTTTTGAAAGGATGTGTTCTGGTATTCCCTGGTAGCCTGGTTGCCTGGTAGCCACATTGGGGCTACATTGCTTCTGTTAACTAATATAGTTTGTTCACGATCCCACTTCACTTTGAACTTCAATGCTTCAAATCCGCTATCGGAGAGAATGTAAAGGTGATGTCTAACGAGGTTAGTATTCAAACATTGCTGAGCATATATTAGATTTATTGCTATCAACTCTACCTCAGAAAGACTAAATGATTTTTTTTGTTATATAGATAACTTGCATTTTGATACAAAAATAACTAATCCAGCTTTTGAGCTTGCAGAAGATCTTTGCTGACTCCTGATTAGCGATCATTGATGATAACATTGAACAATATATTTGTGTCTACTATAATATGCGTTCAATCCATTGGTTTTTCACTGCTTTCTAGTTTTATCGATTTTGGAATCCATAGAAGACACGCCAGCCTTCATGACTTCAGTTGTTTTTGTAGAACGCCCTATGTAAAATTAATATATACAACATCACAATTATCACAATTGATAATATAATCGATAAAGAGAATAACCTTAAAAGCAAATATACAATGTTTTTCGTCATTAAACGATGTCCTATTGGAGAATTTTCCACTAATTACTGTATCGTTGATATACTATGCAAGAGAATCTACCTAAGCTCGGATTGATATCATAGACGTCCGAATTTTATGCACATCTACTGATCTTCCACTATATGTGACAAGTTTGGCAACTAATTAATAATACTGATGGTAAAAGAAATTATTATTATAAAATATTATAAAATTATTCGGTGATAACATATACCAACACTAATATACCAACTACATCCATTTCTTTAGTAATTGTGGAACTCTCAATAGATTCAAAATATGTTTTTTCTATTTTGGGCTAGAAAGAAGTGGAGGGTAACAGATTGGACGAATAGGCTGGGTGTGATACCACCAGTACATTTCTGGAAACTAAAAACTGTGTCACACTAAAAGCCAAGTATCAGATTGTATTGTCCTGATGCAGTATCCAATTGTTTGCGATGTCTGGGCGCATTCTGTTGACGCTAGTTTATCAAGTACTTTGCTCCAGTCCAAGTAGAACAAACTCTTCATTGCTTGTATCGTGGCAGTGAAAGAAGCAAGCGGGCGTCATTTTCACTTTAAAATTTTTTTATGCGAGCTGTTTTTGGTTTAGAATCATAATTGTTCTAATTTAGCTTCGTTTCAGCCAATCATAATAATGTGTTCCAGCAACCCAAGCTCACTTTCTGCCTGTTTTTAACAGTCCTTCGCGTTTGATATCCGATGTTATTATTGCTTTTTTACTTTTTCATCCTGAAGCTTGCAGGATGGTTTTGTGTTGATATTTAATTCGGTCTACTACTATTTGATAATTAGGCGAATACACAGTGTGCATTCGTTTCATTGCTCACCTTGACCAATCTGTTTCCTAATAGTTCGTTTTTTACTCTTTCACGGTCATCCTTACACATTTTATGCCAGAGAAACACTTGTACATGGCTCATAATATAATGAAACACTTCCGATTATTTTTTGAAATGTAGAAAAAACATAAATGGATAGAGCAAGGTTACTAACCTACGCGAAAGGAGTTTCGTCCTACCTCGAGTACGACAAATCAATATTTAATTGTTAGACCTCGTATCTTAATGAAACTCAAAAGTTTGTACATTTTTGAGTTTGGTCATTGAAACAAACGAAATGAATAATTATTGTTTCGTACGAGAAAGAACGTCCTTAATAATATGAATATGACCATGAATACGTGTAGTTATGTAACCAATCAAATATTCTCGTATGTGATATTTGAATTTTTTTATTTTATCTTGTTTTGTAAAACTGAATGGTAAGTTGAACAAATACTAGATAAAAGGAGATCCTTGAATTTTTTTTATAATGGAGTTTCGTCATTTCCTTCTTATTGAAAAAACATTTTTATAATGTGACTTCATCCTGTGTGAAAAAATGAAATGATTTGTTATATGGCACGTAATGACACACTTTGATGAACATATAAAAATATTATTATTATGTTGACATGAAAAAGTGTTTTCTATTTCTAAATGTGGGTGAAGACTAAATAAAAACAATGTGGTTGATTGGCGGACATCCTACTTATTTAGATTTCTATTAAAATAAAAATTATTATTGAATTGTCTCTAAACAATTTTCTATTTCTCATGGTTTGAGTAGGAAATGCAAAGTATGTGGTAATATTTTTGAATCAGTATTAATTACAATACAAGTACTTGTCTGTACTTAATATTTTTCCAATGTAAAAATGGTTAATTTATATGTAATATCTACAAACTACAATAATTCATACTGGATTACCATCAAAATACCACCGAGAATAGATTTCAAAATTATTTGCTTCTAATTATAAGAAAAAACAGTTTCATTGTAATGGTAAATCCTCGATAAAACAAACGAAAAGTTAACTGATACCACCAAATAGTGGAAATAATAGAAAAGAAATTAATTTTGATTGAACTTTAGGAATTATCGTTGACTCTTAACTTAATACGACTGAATACTATACTTCCGTATAGTTTAAATGTCATTTGTAATTCTTCATGGAATCCTAATTACAAAACAGTAACTAATAGACCCGTTAAAAGGAAGATACGAAAAATAGAAAGTTAGCCCATACTTACATAAACTTACAGACAAAAAGAATAGATACATATTTGCTATGGAGAGCAATAAGACCACTTAAAAGCCCAATCAAACAACCCCAAGGAAGCGATCCTTGTTACAGATCACCTGGAAGAAATATTTTACTACCCTATTTGCCAGATTTAGCCCCCACAGATTATTTTATGTTCCCAGACTTGAAAAAATGACTAGGTGGTCAAAGTTAATGGCTATTTTGAGAAGCTAAATGATTCTAATTATAAAAAGGGTATCGAACTTATTGAACATCGCTGAGAAATGGTACTATAGTTTCAGGGAAACACCTCTCGCATGGTGTAAGACATACCTGACCAACAGAAGTCAGTTTGTAATGATTTATACGACAATGTCCTCTTGCAATAGAATGTAGAATTATATGTTTCTTGTTTTCTCTTGCAGCAATTCTGATGTCACAGCACTTCATAGGACCATATCTAGCAACCTAATTACCCTTAAATCATGGTGCGATTCTAATTTTTTGTGTTTCAATGTTTATAAAAATTTTTTCATGTAAAAGTTCAGGTTCCAAGGTAGTAAACTTAGGCTGAAGTGCAAGCTCCTTAAGGCAGATATGATATCTCGATATTACTGTGGAATGATAATATGGAAGTGTCTTCAGCGAATCTTGCCACTGTTGCTTTGCTAGTTACTGGTAGGTCAGCTTTATAGATAAGTACATAATCACTTCCACTTTCTTGGGAGACTTCGGATGCTAAATTCAGATTGTAGGACAAGAAAAGTTTTTTGTAATTATATTATTATTAACCAAACCTCTTAAGATGAGTATGGAGATATATTAATGACATAATAATAATTATTATATTTATAGTTCAAGTTCACTTTGATAATATACTTACAATGTATAGAAATATTTTTAAAAAAAATTTGTATTAGGAAAAATAGCATATAAAAAGTTTACAGTTCACTGAAGCAAATATAATTGGTCTTCAAGGTAATTAAGACTAGTTTCTTTTACAGTTAGTTGGGGAGATCAGTAGCGGCTTCTAAGAAAAATACCATCTAATAAAAAAAAGTGTTTAGGTGCCAAAAAGAACAAAAAATTGAACAAATTGTTTGTAATTAATTTCTATATTTGTTTTTTGTAAAATTTTCCACTTAGATTTATTTCACATATATTATCACGCCTTTATCTCAATCTCCTCAAACATTGTTTCCCAAGTAACAATATTTCATATTCTTTTTATATGACCAAATTATTTTCTCGTCATATCGGCATAAAAAGCTCTTTTACAACTATTTTTTCAACTATTATTTATTATTTATCTTTTTTAAACCAAAATATTCATTTCCACTTTTCTTTTCCAAATTTTATTATTTTTTCTTTCACGATCTGATCAATTTCAGTATTTGAAACGATTAACTGCTTACTGGACATCATCTAAGTCGTTTCGAAGCCAACAAAGTTAGATTTATTCCATTATACATGAAATTTTGAAATCTGATATGAAATATTGAAAATATAACCGCAATATTTTGATTTTTTTCGTGATAAAAATGAAGCATGAATAAGATACACCTACAAGTCACCATGTATAGTGAATATGCAATCTATTATTCAGATTTAAGACGATATAATATATCAATTAGAACAGATGATGGATTATAAGTGTGGTCCCGCTTAAATACACGATGTTTTTTAATTGATACACATTTACGTCAAGTTTCTTGTCCAACTTTATTTGACATCCGCTGTAGACTTTGACACAATCGACTATGTTGTTGTATGCAACTTTTATTTAACCTGGTCACCCAGTTCGATTTGCCGAAAATGTTGTTAGCGACAATGTGGCAGAAGAACCGTCCTCCTCGACTCTCAATCCTCCAAATGATTGTTTAAACGGACAGAAGTGAATGGTGATAATCTGCAGTGATGAGGCACAAAATTTTATCTCAGTGGATTCGATAATAAGCAGAATTCACGAGTTGTTGAAAAGTCGACGCATCCATGACTGTTTGGTTAAACATATATATTGCAGGCATCAACAGGTCTTATTTTATTCAAAATAAGTTCGGCCAGGCGAATAATTATTCCAGATGGTGTCGCTAGACATTGAGCTGGACGGTGTCACAGCCACACAGCTAACCGAAGAATGGCTTTTTTGTGGGAGAAATTCAATGTGATTTCAAGTAATGGCGTTGTCAGTTAGCCGCCAGCAACAAGACCTTCTTCTTTGGAGATATATAGAAGAAAAAGTTTACGTCAACGAGTTAAGAAAAATTCGAGAGCTGAAGGATGAGATAATTTAGCAGAGTAACGACTTGACTCCAATTATGTCGTTATAGATTCTCATAACATGATAAAAAATTGAAGTTTTCATCTGATGTAGTTGGACCACCCAAATTTTGATTCCATAATTTTGGTATGAAACTATGGACAGCTGTAACCGGTTTCTATAGCATCATAAGCATCATTATTTTATCAACAACGACAAGCTAACAGTTTGTTATCAAAATTTGGAATAAATTGAAATTTTTTATTTGCATGATAGCCAACTGGATATAGAAGAATCAGCAAATATTGCTTGTTTGTCGCTACTACCAGAAACATCGCAGAAGGAAGAACTAGAAATCCTGCTTTTGGTGTACTCTCACGGAAAGTCTGCTGTATAAAGTCTCCATCAAGCTTTGTATGTGGATTTTCCATGCTGAAGTCCATGTTTTTCATAGAGGGGAACATAGATATGTCAAAATATCCTAAAATTTCGAGCATTTTGAACAAAAAGTATAAATAATTGTTAGTTGACGTTGTAGACAAAATAAAGAATCAAAGGTTTTTCCTATGGTCGCTATAGAAACTTGAAGGATACAAAGTGCTAATTGTTACTTTCATCGTTCGAAAAAGTATTAAAATGCAATATAGGGAGAAGAAAATAAAATAAGCAGTTTACTATGCCAAATGAAATGAGGATAGGCAGGTTTAAGTGTTAAATAACTATTTGATTTGCAAACCCCTTCGAGATAATTGTTCGAACACGCCTATGTATAACTAAGATTGAGTAACTTTATTCATTGAGTTCGATTTTATTAATTGGTTTGGTTTAAATTGCGATAAACATAATAAATACGTACAGGTGTATTTTATATCTTTGGTAGACAAGAAAGAATGATTCATAGAGTGTATTGTAACTAATGAAGAGAAATAGGAAGTTATTCAACATGAAGAGAAGTACTTGGAGCTCTTGCATCATTAAACTTGATAGGAAATTGGTATTTGATTTTTTTTCATGAATAGATTCTGCATTTGAGCAGGAAGCAACACATCGAAGCTTTTGGCGTGTCTCATAAGATTGACAAACAATATCGCGTTTAAAAGACCTTGAAGATTTATGAAATAAGCTTTCTCAATTTGTTTGTACTATAATTTGATCACCATATTAATTTTGTAACTAATTGAGATACGAATAGGGTTGAATCGATTCTCGATACCACTGATTCTTGGACATTGGTATCGGTATCGAGAATCGATCGCTATCGATACCGATACCTTTAAATGGGCGGAAAAATTATTTTTTAATTCAGTTTATATTGTTATCAAAATGAAATTATCATATTTTGAAAAATCATTTGCTCAGGCTACCTCGGTACATTTATTGCACCGACAATTATTTTGATGATTTTTATTTTTAAAACAATAACCAAAGATCTTAACGTACACCATGTGTTTCTTTCTGTTAAGGATTGGTTCAATTTAATTTCAGAACAAATGTTTATTAAACCATTGTTTGTTTGTCATTTATCCCTGTATAGGCACAGATATTTTAAAATTGGTTAGTAGGTTGTTCAAACAAATTATGAATATGTTTCTAGTAAGAGAATTTTTTTGTGGCTATTATACATCGATGGTATCGGTATCGAGAATCGATTTTTCATGTATTGGTATCGAGAATTGAAAAATTTTGGTATCGACACATCTCTCGATATAAACTTATGTATCAAAATGATTTTACAATATGCAGATAATGTTGTTCATAAATGTTTTATACGACTACATTAGCACAACTTCAGGAAAATTGTGTTAAAAATTCGAAAAATGGTTTGAAGGAAGTACAAATAAACTTGAAATATGTTGTTAACACGTGTACCAATACATCTTCTCACAGAAAAGTAGAACTAAAAATGCTGGGAATCTGCTGGAAAACTGAAAGGAGACTGCTTTATCTAATTTCACGAAGTGGAGGAATGACTCTTGTACCACAGGAGAAGTATTTACAGAAGAAGTAGATATTACAGCAGAAGCTAAATCTGATTAACCAAAAAGTCGGAATCAACTATCTGGAAGCAAAGTAAATTAAAATAATAATTGATTCTGCATTAAATAATCATAGAAGCAACATTGTTGATTGTTGATTATTTTCACAGTCTTGATTGAAGTTCTTCATGAGTTTAACGTTGTCATACTGACGGCCACGTCAAATTTATTTGATTGTCTCTAATATAATAGGAAGTATGATTTACCCATCTGACTTGAAAGCTAATTTCAACTAAATCAATGACTGTTTCCCTTACACATATTTTTTGACTTTGATTAAATATCGACTAGTATTTCAAGAAAAGATATTTTCTGCTGAAGAACCAAAACAGACCAATGCCGCACACATTCCAGGGCCATTAAATAGTCCAGACTAAACATCTGGCTGGATCTGAAGAGCGAAATAAAAAATAATAAAAGTATTAAAATACAAAACCAAATTAAGATATGATCTAAATCAGAAAATTCTATCCCAGATATACGGAAGCTTAACTTGTCTATTTTATTATATAAGCATTGTTTTGAGTTTAGGAACACAAAGTAATCTTAGGAAGTCAGATCAGGTGAAAATAGTGGATGAGACAATCAATCATGACATAGTTCGGCTAATTTTTCTATAACAATAATGAAAAAATTAGTGGGCGCATTGTCGTGATGAAACAAATTTGTTTTTTTCCAACAAATGCAGTTTTTACTTGTTGGGAACAGCTTGCTTGAATGAAGTCAATTTTTTGGTCAGTATTTTATTTTATTTATATTATTTCTTTGGTATAATGGTGTACTCAAGCTTCACTTACTATGACATATCGAACGCAAAAACACTAAACTTGCAGATATGTTCTCTGTTCATACAACCATTTGCATTTAATAGGTTTCGACAATTTATAGTAACTGTTTTTTTTAATTGTCAGTATAACACGAAAATACAACAAAAGATGGTGTAAAGAGCCTCAAAGCTACTACTAAGTCTACGTTCGCATGTTGATACATACGATAGTATGATATTCGATTTATTTGCGTGTCATAGCCGCCATAAGAATATTTGAATTACAGATATTTTCGTATTTTTTTTCTATAGTTGATGATCCATTCAATCAATAAAACGACGTATCTATGATCCAGGTCACAATATTGTAATCTATCCAGCACGTTTACAATGTCTCTAATATTGTTTTTTTATTATTATTGATTAAATTTAGTCGATTTTAGGTCTAATTTGAAAAATAACGTATATTTCAGTGTTGATCACGTAATATATGAACTTCAAATGATATATTTTATTTAAAAAATGCAATAAAATCCTTACTGCGCACAAAAATCGTACCTCGACCTTGACTAGTCACACGGTAGTTTTTCTATGAATATAAACAATAAAAAAAACATGTAACAACTAGATGATAGATTGCCGCATCTTTGTAGTCAGGATGTTATACATTCTTTTGTTGGTTCATTAATTGTGCCCGCATTCTTTTTCAGTAAATTATTTGTAAAGAAATAATCGTGTTCTGAAACAATTACCACTGTTATATACCATAATTATTGTACAATTTCTGAAAACACGAATGTTGAAAATGACAAAATATCTAAGAGAGGAACCTAAATTGTATTTTCTCAATTGGAGCGATTGGACTATCGCATCGTTATTTCCATCCATTCTAGATCTAGAATAACTCATGTTTACGAGTTCCTTTCCATTTCATTAGGCCACCATTGGAAATAAATACTTCATTGAAATGTTTCTAACTTTCTAAATGTTCAACAATATGATTATTATAAGTCAATTACAAAAAAATAAAAGATGTAGACGAAACTAAACATTCAACATAAACTGGAGAAGAATTAAAACAATAATTGAATTTAAAGAATCAATTTCAAAATCTACGACAAATTATATCGTTTTTATTTTCTATTACAGCATACATTCTTTGGTATTAACTAAAGCCGGTACCACACGATACGTCCAATGATTCCAACGTTGGAAGCTGGTATGATTAGACCCATCGTGTGGACGTTGTTTTGCTTCGTTGGCCATGGAAAGCCGGTTTTATCTGCGTCAAAAGAGTACCCAACATTGAAACCGAATAATTGTTATACAACTAGACACTTTTCCGCTTGCCAGTATCATCCAAATTATTTCAAAAGAATTTGTATCTGTTGTATTCTGTTCATCAGTTTTGAACGTTGGAAGGTGAATGTTGGCGCAAACGTTAGACGCATCGTGTAGTACCGGCTTTAGTCTTGGTTAAATTCTGTTGAAATTAATCCCTTATACCTTAGTTTTCGTTAAATTTCAAGTATTGTTCTTCAAAGATGATTTCAAAGTACCTTCTCTACGTCACGCTACAAAGTACCTACTATTGATAATTCATAAACCGAGATTTTAGTTCAGTTTACCTTCAATCTCTGAAGACGCTAACTTGGTAATCGAGACGCGCGTCCATGTAATTATGAGTGTTGGTGTAGTGAGAGTGTAAATAGTGTGTTCAGCATGAATGAAAGCAAATGCTGCAGTAGGAATCACTTGCTCTTGAATACTTAATACTTTAAGAGTGAGGAAAGGAGCAAGACGAATAGGCCTCAGTTATACGAATAAAAAAAACTCCTAATGGGAAAGTTGCGGTACATGTCCTCTGCCACTGTCAAGCTCTAAGTATCGAACGGAGGAAAATCCAAAGATTCGATCTAGTGAGTCAAAGTTGCCCGAGAGATTTTCCAATTCTGGACAAAGAAGGCTTCCCAATTTTAATAATATGTACTTTGAAAATTTTCGCTTTCGAAATAAATAAACTCATGTACTAATCTCTCACCAACCACACCACAATTTGGCTCACCATTTTGGTTTGTACAACTCTATACCAAACTCTATAGTTTTTTATGAACAATTCAAATTTTTTCGGTCAACTTGTTGCAATAAAACAAAATCACATCGTTTTTTCTAACATTCAGAATATATAAAAAACATTGATTGAATTTTAATTATCTTTAATTTACTTATAATTGCTTCGACATTTAATTTATGGGTACTTCATTATTTTCCTAGTATTGACATATTTACTTCTGATTTGTTCATGGTAATAATTATTCGTATTTTCATTGAAAATCTATATAGAAAACTTCCTGATTTTCAAAGTTTTAATGAAAGTATGGACTATTTATTGTAGCATTTTTATAATTAAATAATATAATAGAAAACATGAATCAATATATGACGTGATAGGAGTTTTGTCGATAAATTGGAGTCAATAGTACGGAACTAAAAGTTTATGCACCATATCGCACGAAGATGAAATTTGAGCAGGACCAAGTAGACTTAATGCTCAATCCTCAAAATACAATGTGGACAAAGCAAATTGAACAGTTTATTTTGTCGATGTCTAAATTAGGAAAAAACCATATACATATAGAATATACATTTTATTCAATCGTTAATTGATATTTACAACTATCAATTATTAATTTATAATAAAATATAATAAATATATGTTTATCTATTCACATAATAATTATCAATAGTTACTTATATATATATATATATATATATATATATATATATATATATATATATATATATCAATAGTTATTTATATATAACCGCGCTGTATGAAAAATCGATTCATATAGCCTAAAGAATCGATTTTTATATATTCCATACATATAAATTCAATTTATTTGGATGAACATCCTGCTTGAAATGGATTGATCCAACTGAGTGTTGGATTGTTGTCCATTTAGTCACGGAAATCTTCGAGTATTTCCAGATAACTTTGGTCCGTCATGTGTCCCTCAAAATGGTACGTACCCGCGAAACCTACCTAGATTTGATGCATATAGTTTTGATATATATGAAAGATACGATACATACAACTTTGTCAGTTTGATTGAGAATCATAGCACTTGGTTTTGTACTAGATGTAGTACATAGCTTTTGATTGCTATGACTATTCACTATACCATAATGGTAAAAAGTAGATTCATCTGTTATTACTTTCTAAAAGAGAATATTATTTCATCTTGACACTACAAAGTATTACTTTTGGATTAGAAACAATGAAAATTGAAAATATCTGGTTATAGTATACAATATTGTAACAAAAATGACAAATCCAGTCATGTCTGTTACATTTAGCCAATCTGTCAAGAATTGAAACTAGGAGACTCTATGGAACATTATTAATAAGACAAACACATTATTTTTGATAATAGATTGATAACGCAATTGATGCTTGGAATTGGTCAAAATTATGAAATCACGACTAATAGTTCCAGTTCCATACTGAATGACTGTAAGAAAACTTCACTCGACTAAATTGAATGGATTCATCGTTATTAAACTTCTACGCCAACTCTTAAACAAATATCTCTAGAACGGCAAAACATAAAACCCGAATCAAAATTGATACAATTTGAAAAAACTTGTATATTTGATTTATTTAACTAGTTCTGGGAGATTCTGGCTAGAAAGATGGTAGCTGTAATCGGACGTAGTAGCAGAAAACGTTCAGCCCACAAATGATAAATTTTGATAATTTGAACTTAAAGTTTATCGATGCGCTCTTTAAACCTAAAACAATTAAATGTCACATTGATTTTCTTATGTAGCTGCAGCTGTAATGGTATTATAACATGATAATTTACTTTAAATTCCAAAGATTTTGGAATAATTCACAAATTTGTGGGTTGGACAGTTTTAGAGAAAAATATTAAGTGAGTAAACATTTTGGCAAAAGATTGTTATGTGGGTTGGCACGTTTCAGGTAAATAAAAAAGTGAATTTTTGAAAAATTTTATTGTACTAAACCGAAACAAAAATCCAAGAAAATATCTTTAAAGGTGCAAAAAAATCAATTATTATGAATAAAAAAAAACAAAATTTTAAAGTCCATCTGACTCTATATCGAAGTCTAACTCATTATTGAATCCATTAATGTCTTCTATGATTCTTGGAGAGCTCGTAAAATTCTTTAAAAGGGTTTAGCATCATCTGGTAAAGATGCAAGTAGCTTTCAATGTGAAAACATCGAATTCATCCAAGAGGTTTGGATTCTTTTTCGAAAAATTAAACATTATAAAAGATATGAGTAAAATTGTAAGGAAAAAAATGTCCAACCCTCTTGGACGACTTCAACGAGAAAATAACAGTGGAATTTTTTACGTAATTAATTTGGTAAAATGAATCGAATCCACTTAAGATGTTTCAAAAATTTATTGTGGTAGAAAATCAAAACCAAATTTATTCTGACAGAATACGTCCAAACCTCTTGGACTTATTGTGAACATGAAAATCTCATTTTGTAATTATGTGGGTTAGAATTTTACAGAATATCGTTACAAAAACATTTGATTTGACTTGGACGATTTCTGAAATTTACTAAAACGACATTTTTAAAGTTTGTGAAAAAACTCATTTTTTATAATTTGTGGGCTTCTGCTTAACTACGTCCAATTGTTATAATTATATTGTTATAAGAAAATTTTTTTTTAAAAATGTGATCGTTCGCCCATTGGAGGCGTTATAAATTAAAATTTATAATGTTATAAGACTCAAGTAGATTGTAAAATTTTTTGATAACATTTCATTCAATTTACACCAAAACACAAGGTTTCAATGATGCCATATCTTCACATCTACAGGTATCGTTTTCTGGTAATTCTAAACTATTCTTACGATATGGCGTGAGGTAATATCCTGACTTATTTCTCGTGAGAATTGTTATAAATGACCAAACAATCGTAAGGAATTCTTTTTTTTTATTTCTTGATTACAAAATTCGCATCAACCATAAACTAGTTATAAAGATTCAATTTTTTTTGAACAATACAAGTTGAATTTATTTATAGGTATAAATATAAGTTTATCATCAAGATTTGTTAGAGATAATTTTTCAGGTTATGTATTTTTGTCCAAGTGGTACATTGGATGATGATCTTTCTGCGTTAAAAAATGAACACTCTGAGATTATGTGTGTTTTATAGTCAATATACTCAGACAATCAAGTTCAGGCTCGCCTTAATGGTAAACAAACAGAGCTCATACCAGTCAACAGCGGTATCAGACAAGAAAAACATAATGGATGCAATCATAAAAAAGTTGCGGCTAGGTAAAGGTTACGGAATGGGTGAAAGAGAAATCAAAATCCTGTGCTATGCCGACGAAGCCATAATACGTGACAAAAATGAAGATTATCCTCAAAGATTAAATATTTCCAATATTACAGAAGATTATAATATTCAACATTAGTTACAAATTAGAGCTAAAACACAGACAAAACGATTTATGGAGATGTAGGAGACGAGGTAAGAGGACAAGTAACTAGAACACTGGATGTCTTCAGAACGTGGTATGGATAAGAACACCTAAGGCAAGAAAAAAAGGCACAGATATTCAAAGCGACAATCAGATCAATAATTACCGATAAATAAGGAACAAGACCAAAAACATCAAAAACTAAACAACTCTCGGAGATCACAGAAATCTGGTAAAACACTAGTAAACCGAGAAAGGAGCGAAAACATCAGACTATTATGTGACGTTAATAACGTTAACGAATGGGTATCACAGCATAAAAAAATGGAACTAATGTATAAACTAGTGAAAATGGCATAGTTAAATCAATTGAAAAACGGAGTAGAGGTCGTTGCGAAAAAAATTTTGGAGCAAAGGTTTATAACTGTATTCTATTTATTAACAAATACTATTTAATAAAATTCCACATTTTTAAATAAGGTTTATATTCTAATTTTTATTATTTGTTTCAGGTAAGCCAGTAAAGCGTCTGTGTAAACGAGTGTAAGTTACTAAATATAGGAGTATTACATCACATTCTATTATATTACAATAAGAAAAAATATCATCGATTTAGAGGTAACAAGTTTATATTTTCATCATGAGTTTCACCTTGCAAAGATTATTAGAAATGACGTACGTAAGGGTGTAAGATAACGTGCCATAAATTGGACGCTATTTCTTGCAAGATCAAAAAATTGCATAGATTAATATTGCACGTGGCTTGACATGAAACAAATATTGGCAAATGGCTGCCACAAACAAAAATTCCATGAGTAAAAGGGGGATACCTCCCAGAGTAACTTGCCTTAGCGAGGTAAGGGCGCAGTGCCTCGCTGGACAGTCATTCGTCCCCACTCGTGGGAATCTTATGAATTTAAGCAAAAACAAAAAAACAGGTAGAGAAGAGGAGAACGGTGGAAGAGGAACTAAGAAAGAAGGAAGAGGACGAAGAATGGAGAAGATTTGAGGATGAGTTGATTGAAAGGCAGAGAAAAAACAAAAAGATCAATAGGAGCTGGCAGATAGATAAACAATCGACATTACTAGAAGACAACAGCGACAACAACATACTTAAGAAAATCATGTTCGAAGAGGAAAGTACGAACACAACAAAAAAAGGGAAAGGTAGAAAAGCACAATCGAAGAAAATGAAACGAAGAAAGAGAAAAAGGAGACATCATGGGGGGAGGAAATAATTAAAAAAATAAAAGAAATAGAAAATATGATCGGAGACGAAAAAATTCTTTATAAAATTAAAGAACTAGAGAAGATTATAAAGGAAGAATCAACAACTAAAGAGGAAAAGACAATAAAATGCAAGGAGTGTCAGGAGAAGAAGGAGGAAAAACAAAAAAGGAGGGAAAAGAAGTATAACGCATTTAACAAATTCCTAACCTCAAATTTTGACCAATATTTTGTTAACGGTTTGGAAATGAGAATAACAAAACTAAATGATTAAGTAACTAAGTTAATTAAACAGAAAAAGTGGTCATCGTCAATAATTATATCTGCTGCTGCTTTTATTTTAGGGTCTGAGGGTTGTTAAGCTGAAAGTTTCTTTATATTTCTTCCTAGAATTGCAGTTGGCACTCAATAAAAATGACACCAAACCGATAATGTTGCAAGTGCGAAATTGTGCATGAAACATTTCATCTGCGCATACTGTTTATCAAGAAATATTGCGCCTTGCATTGCATTACAAGTTGTATTGCATCTTGCCAAGCGGCTATTAGTGTATTTTATGAGCAAAGAATTCTAGAATCGATCATAAATGCAACTGAGTCTGTCACTTAGTGAGTTTTATCTGCAAACCAACTATATATGATAGAATATAACTGAATATATAATATTATACTTATTATATAAAAATTATTCTGTCACTACGCTATTTTCATGAAAATACTGTGACCGCCGTGTCTTTTTTTTCACGGTGAAGTGGCTTCGGGATGCCGTGAGTTGTTTCATAACATAAGGTTTTCCTCACAATTACAGCAAAGACAACATAAAATATTTTATTATCTTTTTTAATAGTTTCTCACACGAATGACAACTGAAGATAGATGTGCATTGACTTCCGGTTACCAACCTTGGTCACACTACTTGATTCCAGTATTAATTTGAAACAAAAAACATAGTCATTATTCATCTGCGCTATTGTTGGATACTCGTGTTTAGGGAGGATTCTGAAACTTTGATCAAGGTTGAGGTTAATGCTTACTAGCTATTTTGTCACTAATAAGGGGTTATTTCGTACATCAATTGAGAAACATTGAGAGATATTACTTATAACCAAAAGTTGGTTCACTAGGAAAATTACGAGGATTGTCTCAAAAAAAAACGATAAGGACATCTCCCAAAAGATCGGGAATATTACATATCTTTACATTTACATTACCAAATCCCACAATTTTACCGGTAGCTTGATTGCGGCTCTGTATCCCAAATTCATTATTTTTGAAATCAACATTAAATCATTTCCATTCTTGGGCATCGGCCATATTGTTCATGCGTTTTTCGAAAACAATCCAGGGTGATCATAGCACAACATATTTGTCTTTCAACTCTTTCAAAGATTTACAAACGATGGTGAACTGAGCTGATGTGACTTGTATTCGTAGGAAGATATAAAAGTCGCGGGGCGCGTGAAATTTCTATCAACTAACCGACCGTTCATATATATATTAACTGCTATGTAACATTACGCCAAATTTCGTTTTTTAATCTTTGCAAAAGTCTAGATTGATGAAAAGAAGTGTGAAGGTTAGTAACACATTACACATATTGTTTTATTTACATCTACTATACACGAATCTTCAATCCATGTTCTCGATGAAAATGTTCAACGTGAATATAATAGAGAAAATTTTGGATTTTTCACAGTAAGTCTCCGTTTTCGACTGAACGAAAGAGTGTTTTGCCAGGAAGCTTCTGTTTTCAGACATTGATGTTTAGGCTTTTATTAATTTCTTTTGTGAAATTGTCCCGGTTGGTGAATTTTTAATCTAAACCTGGAGTGGATTATTTAACTATTATTTCTGTGTTAATACTAACCAATATAGGAGAGTGATCAAAGCAAGAAGTAGCTTTGACTAATCAAATTAATAAGACATTTTTTTTCAATAATAATTTTTATTTTTCCTTTTTAATCTATATAATTAGTTAATTTTTTTAACCAAATAATTGTTGCCCTCATTTTCCTGAAATAGTAACAATTCTGGACTGTTTTCTCGGACGGTCGGATAAGATTCCGCCACAGGCGAGACCAATGATGTAGTCCGCATTCAATTACATAAAATAACTTTTAAATAAATTTACTTATAGGTTATGAAATATTGAGTTGAAATTTTTAAATACATGCCTGTATGATTACAATAAAATATGTCTCTTACTTACAATTGTATACAGTGTTTGGCCACAGGTATAATCTGCTAAACCATGCGTTGCCACCCTAACAAACATCAAGCCATGTGTGAATGTGCAGGAATACCAACTCATAACTACGTTTTGGGCTCGACAGAATCTTTGAAATTTCCTGTTACTGTCATAAGCGTCCGTTCACGGTGCACGATTCTTCATTTTAACGGAAAAGTTAAAAATGAACTTAGGTGACAACAGAGGCGGCGATTGCTCTGCATTCAACAGGTTATTAATTTATATTGTCTTCCAATATATCGTCTCGAGGAAACGGCGATTTTAAATGGAAAATATGGATAAAACTTTTTTTTTTCCAGATTTATATACAAAGTCCAGTGAATTTGCTATTTGCTATATGGAAAATATAAGAAATGATATTTTTACTATAAATGCGTTAATAGATATCTGACATGACTTCTTTACTTCTTATATCTGAAATTTCCAATTTCACCAAGTCATTTTCTAAGTTTGGGAGATGAAAGAGTCAAATTAGGTGAATAAGACATAAAATCGTAACGTAATAAATACAATAATTTTTTTCTAAGTTGGAAACAAAACGTGTCAGCAAAACAACTTTTTCTACGTGATCTATAAATATTAAACATTTGGAATTGCTCTGTAGCAATTCCAAATAAAAAATTCCTCATTTTTGTGATCTATCATGATGTATCCTTATTTCTTCCATATATATCATATCGAAAACAAACTTCGATTACGTTTGAAGATATCCCAACATTCATTTAAATATTTTATGCGAACTTTTGATCAACATCGAGCAATCCTGGCATACATTTTGCAGATAGTTTTTTCATACACAACCTTTTATACAAAATATTGAATACCTATTCATAAGCTATCTCAGGTACTTTTATTCATTTTGATTGACGAATACTCAGAAGAGTTTTTGTTGAAAAAATATGCAAATGCATCATTTTTATCAAAAATTCCAACCTAACCTTACAAAAATTACTAAATTTTCATTTTATCTATTAATTTCTCGTGAAAATAATACATTTGCATACTTTTTCCACAGAAACTCTTCTGCACATGCGTCAATCAACATGACTTTTCACACATAGATAGATATTGATGAAATCTATTGAACAAAGTTATCTATGGTTCGATATCTGTTAGCCTTCCTGAGATAATGGCCACTTCCGTTATCTCCGGAAGTAAATGTTTCCGCACAAAATGGATATGATAAATCTCGTAATATCAATGGTCTATGTATAGAGTTTCATGATGATCGTTGTGGGGTGGCTTATCATAATTGTGCCAAATATTACTATCATCATGGCAAATATCTCAAAAAAAGTCAAAAACAACGAAAAAAATCAAATTCGAAAATCATTATTTAGAATTTTAGATATTTATTGTAAATTTAGACACTATTTACTTACTTTTATAAATGTAACATGTCACATTTTCCATATAATTTAAGCGTGAAATTTTAAAAAATAATTAAAATTGTACAAATGTTCAAAAAAAATTTGTTTTCTGAATTTTTTACATAAATTTAGATAATGTGAAAAAAGTGTATATACAAAAGTTGTAGATATTTTCATTATCTACAACTTTGCCATTTGCCTTTTTTCTGTAGGACTATTTTTACCCTTAAAAATTCACCGGCCTCAGATTGCCCGTAAACTATTTTCATTCCATGTTTATTATATAGTCTTCTCTTTTTCTAATAGGTTTCATCCTACTATTACCGATCTTGGTGCAGACATGATTCAATCACTTCCGTTTTTCAATGCATTCAATAATGTGTGGAAAAAAAGCCAGAAAATGCCTTAAAATCTCAATGAATTCGTTCGGAATACCTTGGAAATAAGAAACAGTTTGATCTTAAAATGCTAAATATGTAGAAGTATCTACGTTCAGAAGTGGTTTTCCAAATTCTGGTTAAGAGTGAGAATCCATAATACGAACGTAAAGAATACCACTAGAGAAATTTAAAATATTTCATTCTTACTTCTTTCTCACTCCTATTCCCATCCCATTCGATATAATTATTGTATGTATATATGTATGGATTTGAGGTCTCGTATACACTGCGACCCAAAGAATCTAAAGTGTTTATTGCTGCGTTGCTCGAGAACCCAGTGTTTCCAGCTGATTCATCGATCCCACTTCCATTAAAAAGTCTAGAAAGTGGGATGGCTGTAATTGCCAGATATATTCATCTTCTATTTCATACGCACCCAGGTATAGTGCCAGGAGTTCCTTAGTGCTCCACACTTCGAGAGAATGTGGATAGAGGTTTCGTCCTCTGCTCAACAAAATCTGCACGCCGCATTATCTGCCAAGTCTAGCGTCTTCAGATGTTTTTGAGGCGACAGTGCTCCAATAGAACTCCTGTTAGTATTCCTAGATTGCTCTTACTTGGGTTGATACATTCAGATCTACTCTGATTCTAGTTTCCCAGAGGAATTTTGGCCTGTCTAAGCCCCTGTAGGTGGTTCCAATACTTGGTTTTGCTTCTACAAGTATATACCTTCTTTTTCTGAGCCTTTTCCATTGTTCTGTAGCTGATACCACAGAAAGATTCGGGTCCCATGAAGGCCCCCCTTTACCGAGCTTATCAGCTATTTCATTTCTCTTTGCTCCGGTGTGTCCCAGAATCCATTGTAGGGTAACTTTATTTTTCTTGCCTAGCTCGTTTGTATTTTATGATACTGGAGCTTAAAGCTCTAATGGCAGCTTGACCATCGGATTGGATAATGATCTTCTGTTTTTGGTAGATTGAAACTGCTTCAAAATTGCTTGATGCGCTGCCCAGGCTTAAAGTTTTTGGTTCTGGACCCGTACACTCCTCTTCCAGTCCGTCTGCTGTTTTTGATCCATCTGTATACCATTTAATGGCATTTCTGTTCATTTCTTATATGGTGTTCCCATCTCATTCGATGTCATTATTGAAAAGCCACTACAACTATACTGATATAACTGAGAATATTTACTATCGCCATAAAAAAAAAACATTCTTCATACATGATGTTATGATTCAGATAAATTCAGTATAAATTATTTCCTAATGACGCTACAATGTTGTTGTTATTATCACAAATAAACCGCATTGCTTTTGCGGGTACCCAATATATTTTTAAAATATTTCATTGCAACTGCCGACCAGTGAATTTCCTTTCGTCTGGGATACTTTTTTACCATGCTTCGTTGAATCCCGAACTTTAAAATACGGGCAGGCAACAATAAACTGACGTACCGGAAGAGAATGCCGCCTATATCCTGGTTAATAAAGCGGAAATGACATATTGCAACATGGATATTTGTGTTTGAATAAGAATTATTTTATTGGGGATTGTTTTGGCTGAGCAAGCATGGGCACATCATATGTTCAGCGATAGACGGTTTGAAAAAACGAAACGATCCTTAGATTTGTTTTTAAATACGATTTAATTTGTGTTTTTTAAAAGATGCGTAACATCGCAGCGTCGATTGGATGTATTTGTAGTGTAAATAGTTACTCATCATACTTATCACAATTTTTGACATCTGAAGAAAATATTTTTTGTCGTCCGAAGAAAAATATTAACTCATTACACTATACAATGTATTCCCATAGTAATTTTAAATATTATCAAAGATTATACAGTAAATTAAAGAAATAACTTTTATTTTTCATTATCTTTGTGATATATTTGATATCAATGAAGAATCTCAATGCTCAAAAGAAAACCAAAAATTTTGGGGTAGGTACAATGTCTTTCTACTTCATTACCAACACAAATCCACAGCTTTGCCGATTTGTCGTTGTACAAATCAGCTTCCTCAATAAAGTTCGATAACATCCATATACATAGGTAGTAACTGATCACTACCATCAATACCGATGCTGAAAACATTCTGAAATGCAGCCAAATCAAACGCTACTGTTTTTACAAAGAACGCTGACACTGCGGCTCAGGTTTTGGTCCTATCTAGACATGAAATATCATCATCACCGCAAACTCGCTTGTTGGTTATTGAAGTGAAGAAAACAATTCGACTGACAGGCGATCCAGAGTTGACCAGGAACTTGGACAACTTAGAGCATAGAAGAAAAGTTACTGACCTGACTCTACTTTATCGAAACTACCACGGCAAATACTCTTCTGAGCTGTCTAGCATAATCCCACCTGGAGCACAGTATTTGCAAGACATACTCAACAGGCAGACGTGGCTTATGAATACCAAGTTTGCCTGCAAAAGCCGAGAACGTCAGTTTATCGGGACTTCCTTATTTGGAGAAGTCCAAGCCTGCCAGCTACCAAGGCGCCGCTTATGCCAGACGTTCAAATGTCACCGTGACGCCAATCCTTATAGCGTCTACAAGGTGCAAACCTAGCTACGTACGTACTATACAGGCAATCATATTATACAGGGTCGAAAAGAACTAGTTATGTCACAAAGGCATATATAGAATTAGTGCGGGAGTGACTCGTCTTCGTCGTCTTGTAAAGTAAATGCCAGAGAGTAAAGGGTCGAAAAAAAATTTATACCAAAAAGGCATATACAGAGTGTATCGAAAATAATACTATTGATGTTACAAGGGCGTTAAAAATGCATATATAGAGCGAAAAATACCATCCATGTCATTATTGTCTCTACTTCACATACAGAATATTATACAGGGCAAAAATTTGATAGCAAAAAGGCATAATTGTCTCTGCTTTTACGAATTGAATAAATATATGGTTGGATTGGATAAACGGCAGATACATTCAAGACATTATTCTCATGTTATATAACGTTCGATAAAGATGTAGTTACATGACCCCTATTAAACACTGAGAAGTGGCTAGCGACATTTCAGAAGTGAAGCGTCACTCAATATTTAGGTCATATGGTATTGCTGCAAAATAGATGGTACATACCTTAACACACACACAGCTTCATAGAAAATGGACATTACAAGATGGCATTTATCCACAGAACATTACAGCTTACAAAAGTTCAAAATCAATATTGACAATTATCGAAATACTGAAGTAAATACGACCTTATGTTTTTTTTTACATTAAAAGTTAGATGACTTGAATACTGATGATATTGATGAGAGAAACCGGGAAGAATTTTTCGAATAATCAAGTACCCTAACAGCACAACATTTTGTGACAACCACTACAAAAATTGCCCATATTATTAGACGTTTGAATATCTGGATTCAATATATATAAATATAAAATCTTGTTTCATCTTTTACTTTCGTTTTTGACACACGACAAATTTTAATATCGCAATCAATAATATCGACAAGGTAAAAATATGATATACGAATTCTCGAACCAGATTAACTGTCACCGTTAATGCATAATCATATATTTAGTACTCTTGATACATAAATAACTATTGAAAGTTGATCCAGTATTTGAAATAATAAATAAAAATAATTAGTTTACTAATAAAAATTAATGAATACAGTATAGTACGCAGTAGATTATTTTTTCATTTTTCTTATTACTATTATTTATAAATTAAAACATGTAGATTTTATAGCTTAAGGAGAAATACACGACTACGATGAAAAATATGTAAATGTGCTTATTAACTTATAGTATATAAAAAACGATTAATATTTGTTTGAATACTGTACATTTAATAAGTTATATCAGAACATTGGTGGTGCACTATTTATGAGTATCAAAATATTATTTGACGTTTTTAATTATAATATATAATATATTAAGTATAAATATATTCAAGATGTATTTGCATTTATGATATGAAGATTTTTGTCTCTAATTTCTAAAATTTTAGTCAAATTATACGAAGAAGAAGCTATTAACAGATTTAAGTTAAAAACATATCATTTCTAAAAATTGTTATCTTTTTATTTGAGCAATCATGTGTCATATAAATGAATGTGAGGCTTTTGCTTTTCCATAAATTTTTATGTATTTTTATTGCATGAATTTTTAATCTATTTGCCGTATATCCTAATGTTTGACCAACATAAACAACTATCGCAAGGAACTAGATTTGTCTGAAAAGTTTCTGACATTGATTTGAGTTGAGAATTATATTTTCTCATGCTTTGACAGATTCTCTTTTGGTTGCTTACTTTGTATTTGAAAATAATCGTAAAAATGAGTCGTTGTCAATTGTCAAAATTGAATATCAAAATGTGTTTGACTGTTCAACACTGCAATATATCTGAAGAAAAAGAAAGTGCGTTCCATGCAGGAAATACACCTCCTCATATTCCGGTAACTGCCATGGATAAAATTCACGAATTGCACTACCGACATTTCTTGTTTCCTAATTTAAATTATCACTTACAATAGAGAGACTTTCATCAAGGGATGACGTTATCGTATATGTAAGCTCCTATTTTGAGTGCGTCAATTATTATTTCGCGTATAGACTACAATAAAGCTCTGGTTTCTTTGTAAAGTAAACTGTTCAAAAATCCATTGTTCCAGGGGACATCCATAAATTGTGTGACAATGTTTTTTTGAGATATCGTCACATGTAAAAGTCTCGTAACCAAAAGTCTTAATAGAAATCAAGAAATATTTCGAAGTAATTCTTAATTTGCAATCTATTCCTCAAATATTTCAATTCCAAACCGACAACAATCAATTTTTCTAGTTTTTTATCTGGAGATGACATTTTTAAATTTGTGGAAGTGATCGGTATAAATGGAAATCGAACGGTGTGATAAAGACCGAGTGTGATAAGTAAAATAGTATTTTCCACCTCAATCCTATTACTTCAATCCAAAGCTTTTGTTGATTGTTGCGGTCTTGCATTGTCGTGTTGCAGGATAACGCCTTTTCTGTTAAAAGTCTCCGGAGACCTTTCGATTCAAATTTCAGGATAAAGATACATTATCTGATGCGAGTTTCGATATCCAATTTATCATCTTCAAAGACTGAAGGTAAACAGTTTACCATCATCCAAATATCACATTTTTTATGATAGCTGCAACTTTTAACAAACTTAATTTCACTCTTCTTCTGTGTAATTGATCTTTTCTTAATTTGTTTTCTATTCATTCCTCCAGCTCGTACTTTATTTTGACAGGAATATTATCAGACATACGAGGATGGTCCCGGAAGTGCCTGGTCTAACCTAGATATGGCGGTAGTTGCTTGAAAATATGACTGTATTAGAAAGTACACAATCTATACAACATATGTTTCAAGTTTTGATAAAACGTCACGTTGTATAATATTTATTTGGCAGCCATTAATAGTGAACGTTTTCAGTGAATGAGTGGAAAAAATTGTTCATCGTTGTGTGATACTGGATGAGACTGCTCCGAATACGAATTGTCAGTACTATTCAACCTGGCACTAGAAGCATTAATATGAAACATCTGAATTAACAGAATATCGACAAGAAAAGTTGATAATAAACATTAGCAACGATAAATACAAACAGGAGAATTAAGTGTTATCAAGACAACAAGACAAAACAAAATAGATATTAAGCGCAAAAGGAAATAAAAAAAGGATGATGTATTTAAATAACGAATACATTTAAATAACTTGGAGTAGTGGGTAGGAAAAAAGAAGTATAGGCATAAATGAGAGTTTCGAAGCCAGAACAAGATAGATATCTCAATACGAGACAATTGTAAAGCCAGCAATAACTTATGCAACTGAAGTAATGAGCTTAACACAGTAAGACGAAGAAAACCTAAGAACAATGGAAAGAAAATATTCATGAACTACAAAATACGGAACTAGTTAGAAGGAAAAGTTCTAGTAAAGTATGTAGGAGCACAGTTAGATTTGGAGATGGGATTGTATATATAAAAAAGGCCACTCGTCCCTGTTAAAAAGAATCATTGAGTGAGGACCAACAGGAAATAGACTAAGACAAATATCGAAATCCAGTTGAGGAGACCAAACATACGACGGGCTTGAAATAGATTGCTGATTGGAAAGAAATAATGAAAGACAGAAAGTAGGAAAGAATGTACGTGGAAAACGGATTAAAAGAAGTCGTGATAAATTCCAAATAAAGTTTTGATAAATTATTGAATCTACGGCACTGTAAAAAGGATGACAAAATCGTGATTTACGTTCTAAACAACCTTCTTCATGCCATTCCAACTTGAATATGTGAATTTCATCATGTAATGTAGCTTTCATTTTAATTTTGTTGAAATTTCTTAGTCAGTTTATTAAGACTTCATTTAAAAACAAAATCGACGTCAGTCAAAATTTAATTAAATTTTTTTCTTCGTTCAATAGTAGAATTCTACTAGCCGGATTTTCCCTGCAAATATATAGAAATGGTAAACTGAGTTTGAAGGACGCACTCACTTCAATTTTGAAGAATATTTTAAATATTAATATTTTCATAATTGAGTTCTTCGCCCAAATGGTCTGAACTTCATTCAAAAAAATTATTCGATTAAAATT
Organism: Diorhabda sublineata; assembly: GCF_026230105.1. Classification (NCBI taxonomy): domain Eukaryota; kingdom Metazoa; phylum Arthropoda; class Insecta; order Coleoptera; family Chrysomelidae; genus Diorhabda; species Diorhabda sublineata. Next base: position 6,004,099 of record NC_079479.1, read on the forward strand.
AAAAACCAAAAGTTATTTTGCAAGAGATTATGAAAGAAAACTTTTTCTAATACCCTCCTATTTTAATATCATGTTACTAATCACATCAGGTTTATTAATTTTTATTAAAATGACATTACGAACATTCAAACGCTGTCTTTTTGTATGACTCGGAGTATTGACACCAGACGACATTTTGTGGCACTGAAATTTACGAATTTTGTGAGAAATTCGTATTAAAACGTCAAATCAATATGATAAACAGTGATCTCAAGCACCTATTAGTTATTCATAAATTATATGACCTGAAACTATCCGTTCCAAATTTATTTGAAAGTAAAAACGTGTTGGAAAAATACGTGCTATTTGGAAATAAACTGTTAATACTAGTAACAAGACCTTGTATACTTTTTCATAATCATTACAATAAATATGAATTATACCAATTTTTTATAATCAACACGTGAACTTCTCTTTCTTTATTGCTTCACTTGAGCTCAAAGTTAATTTCTTCCGCTCTTCTTCTACCATTTCAATGTTTTCTTCCCAAGTACAATTTATCTTATCTTCTCAGCCTTCCCATTGTTGTGATTACATGGGCCATGAAGACTTGTTCAACCGCAGTTATGTAATTTATGCCAGACTTAACTCCGCTACATATGAGCGTAAAAAGACATGCCCAATGCGTCTATGATTATCAATTGCATTTCAGAAAAGAGACCAGCCTCCCGTTAATATATTAGATGCATTAGAATAGACTTCACCGTCATATTTATACCTGAGCCTAACAGGATTCGATTTGTCAGTGTCACTTCATTTCGAACCATGAAATAGTGTAAGATGGTGTCTTTTGAATTGTTTACCAACAGCGCAAATGTTTGCCCGTTAACTTAAAAATGTTTACATAAAGTTGGTAAAACAAAACCATGGAAAATACTTTATATTGAAAGAGACTTCAGCTTTAACAAGCATCCCTGAAAGTATAGTTTGGAAAATTATTAATAATTTGGTACCTCCTAAGAACACGAAAAGACAATGCTGTCCAAAATTGCATTGATTCATTTGCCACAATGTTTATGGTATGTATACAGAACAAAAAGTGCCACTTTCACGGAGATTGTTCCAAAAAACTGATGGCGACATAAATTGTTCAACTACAACTTTTTTAATAAAACAAAATCAAAGCGCATAACATTGATAAAGTGTCGAGGATAATCACCTCAAGTCATATTAGAAAATAAACTGAATATGTGAAGTACCTAGGTACATATTAGGACAAGGTTCCATGGAGGACTCATATATTGTCGAAACGGAAGCAACTAGGTTTAATATTTCAAAAACTTTATTGCCTTATGAGGCGTAAGTCAAAACTATTAATAACAATGATATACAACGTTATCTTCAAACCAGTTTGGATATACGATCGGCAAATTTAATCAAAGTCAAATCTCAAGATCATCGAGAAGTTATACGTGTGATATACGATGCCTTGAGGTTTGTTACAAATTCATTATCAGTGATCTGAGAATACCCTTTCATAAGATATCTGGAACAGGCAAAAGGCGATTTACAACAGCTCGTGAGGACCACTTTATTATGTCCACAACATTAGGAATCATCACCTTAATGCCGTTCAAGTGCAACAATAGCTTCGTGAGGTGCGAGGAATGACTATTAGTCAGTGGATAGTGAAAGTGAAGTGAAAGTGAAGCCTGCAGGAAAATAACCTGAACCTTAAAACACAGAATTATCTGAATTGGATGTTGGAATAATGCGGATCTGTTCTGTTCTGAGATGAGATCAGAATATGCCTTCATAGTAGCGACCGAAGAAGAAAATTGTTCCGAAAACCAAGAGGCGATTTGCAGATTGCTGCTTTGAATAGCGAAGTGCTTATGGAGGTGGTTCCTGCACGATCTGGGATGCAATTCCTATAGAAGCACGAACCGACCTTTTGTTCATCCGGAGGGACGACCCTATTCCCTGAAGAAGAGGTTTAACGGCTGATAGATATATCCAAGAGATGTCAGCAATTCATGTGATACCTCACGTCGAGAATTTACTTTTATGCATAACAATGCAAGTCCACACATCATGCAAGATTACATTGCGGAAGTCGGTTTTCAGGTTAGGGAGTGGACGGCTTACAATCCTGACTTAAATCCGATAGAATGACTTAAAAAAAAGAATTTGAGGTAGACTTTCTATCCCAAACAGTTAACTTGATAAGATCTATGCCTAATCGTGTGAGATATTAGAGCAAGAAGAGTTCATACCCATTATTAAGAAATTAAGTGTTAAGTTTCAAATTGTCAATATGTTAATAATAATTTCACTATATTTAATAGAAGAAGTCGAAATAAGTTTTCATGAATTTATACTTACATTGAAGTAATTGTGTATCTGTTGATCTGTTGAATAGTTTGAAAGAAAGATAGTTGAAGTCAAAAGTTTGTTGAGAGTCGATTCCAATGCACGCAACTATAAAATGCATAATAAAACATAAAACAGAAATGTTCGGAGCTATTTGATATACGATGTTGTACTTTAGGTTTACGCAACTTGAAACATTAATGTGCTCTAATGAAATTTTGATCTTATTATTTTAATATTTTCCTACATAAAAATGAGATCAAAAACACTTTTTGTTAGCCGCATATAAAAAAATTTAAATAGCGGCTGGATGGAAACAAGAAAGAATTAGTAATTACTTTAATAACAATTATTATTGTTACTAGAATCGTAGGAATATAATTTCAGAGGGTATGACAACACAAGAATATCTCAAAGAAAAACAATAGACAAAACGCTATTAAACCGCTACCACTGTTCAAGGCCATTCCAAAGATCAAGAGATAAAAAACATGCATAAATGCATTTTATTAAGAAACTCACTATTATGCAATAGATTAGTCACAATTGTACAAAAAATTATTTGTTTAATTTATGAGATTTCTATCAGGGATTTCTGAGTTTTATAAACAATTATTAGGTTTAATTCCTAAATCCGGTTTCTTTATATTTTACTGAACATATCGAAGAAAATATAAGTACTAGCTTTTATCCGCGGCTTCACTCGCATTGAAACCATTAAATAAGTATCAGAATAGTTAAGATTGTTGTGGAATTACGCCTTATATTGAAGGGGCATAAAAGATTTGTAGAATTATCAGAATTTATTTGAAAATCTAGGAAAGTCTACCACGATATAAAACTGCTGATGTTTCTGATCTATAAATTTTGTGATAGTTGGAAAATGCGAAAAGTATTGACGAAAAGAATATGGGGTAGTTACCACCTTAGCAGAAAATAATAATAAAGTAAATCGCATTTCACGCTTTCAACGTGTGCATCCCCACCGAAATTTTCATAATCAAAATTAGTTTCAGCAATAACAATAAAAGTAATTAATTAAACCGAAAACTTGAGTAATTTCGACACAGTTAATTTTGATCTTATCTGAGTAATAACATAAAAATAAACAAAACGTTTCCCGCGAAACCAACTCACATCGGGTAGATGGTAAATTAAAAGACAAAAAAAAAGAATTCTTAATAAAATGCAGAAAATATTTTGCCAGTAGCTGTAGCTGAGTATGTCGGCGGGTACAAAGGAAAGTTTTGTCTTCTTCCTACAGCGGCGTGCTCGAGATAGTTTCAAGATTTCTTTTTTTCTTCCTCGAATAAGTGACAGTGTGTCATCAGCATTGTATTTCTTGTAATGAGTATTTACAAATATTCCTCTACGTATGGTCACAGACGCGATTTATTATTAAAATATACGTGATTCAATTTAAATATCTTCATTTCACTTTTATTAGTAACGAAAATATTTTTATTATATCCCATTCATGTCAATAAGGTTGATAATTTTCTAGGTGGATAACCGAAGATTGTAGTGAAAAAAACTCAATAAACACTAGGATTTAGTATTGACAATACAGTTTCAGCTATAAATTATAGCATTCACTGAGAATTATGTGAACTTTATTATTCTTATTTGCACTATGTTTTGCTTTGAAATATCAGTTTGAGGCAGAGCCAGTAAACAGAGAACCAACATTAGGCGTGTGCTATCTTTTCGATCATTTATTTCATTATCAATATCCTCGAAAGAATTGCTAAAAATTGGAAAGTGAATCTTCTTTCTCAGTGATCAAAAAAGTTGAAGAAAATGGATTAACAATGAAGACAGTGTCGTATCAGATAATATTTTTAAAAATATTATGTACAACCAACAAAAAAGAAAATTTGAAACATGAAAATTTAATACAATAAAGAATAGGACTAGGAAGACTAGAAGCAATTATGGTAGACTACGAGAAAGATTCCATTATATTCTAAATTGTATTGTATTTTAAAATCTACACACTTGGTTCAACCAAAAAATAATTTCTTGGAAATACCACAAAATACACGTGTGTCTCTACCACCTTTTCGTATGTCTAACATAACAATTTTTGAAGCATTATACTATTTTTGATATGTTTTTGGTCTACTTAGTCGATTGCTCGAGAGGACAAACACCATCTACGAGGATGGTTCCAGAAGTACCTGCACCAACAAAGAAAACACAAAAATGTTGCCGACATCACCTCTTCATTGCTCACCGAGTCATTTTTTTAAGTCTGAGCACAGAAAATAATCCTCAGGGTCTAAATCTGGTGTTTAGGGCGTGTGAGGTAGTAATTCAAAATTTAATTCATTAATTTCATTAATTTTGGCCACTTTTTTCAGCCAAAAACGTGGCCGTTTTTGTTTGGTTTCTCGCTCAAACGTTGCAATAAGTTCACATAATACTCGCCGTTAATAGTTTTTCTTTTTTAAGATAGTCAAGATGGAACGGTCTTTGCCTACTTTATAGCCGGTTGTCCTTTTTCAGTCTATTGTGTATTGTCAAACACTCGATTGAAAACATTTTCACGATGCTGTTTTTGTTACAAACGTGGCACCCATCTTGCGCATTACTTTCTCTTGTCCAAATTTTCAGTTAATATGCGATGTACCGCACTTTTTGAAATGCCTACTGTCTGCTAGCTCGCATAATTTCAGTCGACGATCATCCAGTGGATTTTCTTCAACATTTTTGGAGTCGTCATCTCATTTGGTCGACCACTGCGATGCTGGTACTCGCAGGTCGTACGGCCGCGTTTAAATTCTGCTATCCAATATTTTACTTTCGATATCGAAGAAGCAGTCTCACTCAGAGTAGAATCTAGTTCAGCTTTTATATTGGTTGGGCTAAGTCTGTTCAAAAAAGTATCGTATCACATGACGATGATAATTTTTTTCCATGTTTCCATGTTGACTGGAAACGTTGACAATTGATGGTTGCCAAACAAATACCAAACAACGTTGTGTCTTCAAACTTGAAACATATGATGTTTAAATGGTGTTTTTTCTTATACAGTGGTATTTTTCAAGCATCTATCGCCATATCTAGGTAAGGACAGGTACTTCTGGTACCATCCTCGTAAAATGAACAGAAAGTGATGTCATTGTAATATTGGCACTCAAAAAGTGTCATTTGAGTCTCCTGACAAAACTGTTAACTGAGAAACTTACTCAGAATAACACAATAATGAGCTCGTCGTTCCCGTTTTCTAAAGGTTATTTAGAGGTAGAGAACTCAATCATACATAATATTTTTGTTTTAGAGAGAATTAGTCTATTTTCAGGAAATTTTAATTTTTGTTTTTAGGAAGAATTATATGAATAGTTGAATTTGCTCATATTCGATGGGGTATCGACTTTTTTCGTATTACAAGTAGATTTTCTTGATAAATTTTGGTGAAAGACTTATCTCTAACGTATCATGATATTTGTTCTACCGACGCCCTTATGTACATGATCAAGAAAAGCTTTCTAATATTATATTATTTAACTGATATGCACCTTATACAGATAGAACGATAAGTGAAAAGGGGCAAATTAGTAATTGTATTATATCGGTGAGGAATTCTAAGTAGTAGCTTATAAGAATCACAAAATAGTTATATAGTGGAAACTTATTTTTATACTTTTCATTAAAAACAATTCTCTGATATCGAAGAAAAAAATCTGTCGTTTCATTCGTCTGTCGAAAGAAATTATGTAACGCTGTTTAATGGTTCTAATTATAATCTAATTTTCGTGTGTATGCAATATTTTGAGGTTAATATGAGAGGAAGGGTATTAACTGAAAGGTTTTTTTGCACGGCCTTGTTAATATCTCATGAGTACACATATTTTGATACGATGTAATACATAGATAATGCAAAATCATAAATGAATGCCGGCATTTAGTAGTTTGATTCAAATTTGACAACGTAAGTTTCAAATTCAAATGTAGGTCAAATTGGACTTGAAATGAAGTGGTTGTTTAATCTGATGCCTTCAAATGTTACTATCAAACAAGTGCTTCTATATCATAAGATTTAAAAAATTAATAAAGTATTTTTTTACCGATAGATTATTTTTAACAATATTGTTCAGTTTAGAAAAAATTATATGTTTTAGAAATTTTTTTTGTAATAATATTTTTACTCAAGAATCAACCTTAATCGTTGAGGTTGAGATAGGAAGCCCTTCTCGACTAAATTATACCTAAATCGACATTGTCAGGTGCTTTTTTATCTGTCTAAATAGTCGAACAACTTCTATTTAAGTCCGGGTGTTATCTTCATAACCACCAGTTGGTAATGGTGTTATCTCATGCATTTCTGTTAATATAATGTTTATAGATTGTAATTACCTAACAAAGTTCAAGTAATTGATAATTACTGTCATGCAGTTATTATATTCGTTTTTTTACGCAAACAAAACCAGTATTACATAGTATCTGTTTTTGTTTGCATTCCATCTAAAATGAATACTGTTATATTTTTTTTATTTATATCAATAGTGAATAATTTTCAGTATGTTATGGAATCAGATTTTATTTCTCACTATTTCTGCAATTAATTTAGAATTAATAACATTCATAAAAAGAAAATTAATGCCAATACTTCTCATTTAAAAAATTAGGAGTTACAGGAATAACAGGTCCTGCATTTTCACTGAGCTTAAATTCCATTGACACTCTGTAAGACCTGTTCCTCAAAGGATTAAAATCGTTGGGATACTAGAATGGCCCCAGAAGTACCTGGCCTGACCTAGATATGGCGCTAGTTGCTTGAAAAAATTTTATAGAAAAAACACAATCTATACATAATATGTTTCAAGCTGGAGACGTCAGGTTGTTTAATATTGCTTGATAGCGATCAAAAGTAACCGTTTTCAGTGAATTTTTAAACATGGAAAAATTTGTCATCGTTATGTAATACAATACTTTCTATTAAAGATTTTAGCCCAACCAATATAAAAGCTGAACTAGATTCTACTCTGGGTGAGACTGATTCTTCGTTAATATTGGGTAGCAGAGGCCGTACGACATACGAGGACCAGCATCGCACTAAAGGACTCCAGAAATGTTGAAGAAAATCCTCAAAACGGTACTGGATGACTGAAAGTGCGCGAGCTAGCAGGCATCTCAAAAAGTACAGTACATCGCATATTAGAAAGAAAATTTGAACATGAGAAAGCACTGCGCAAAGTGAGTGCCGCGTCTGCTCACAATGGAATAAAAACAGCATCGTGAAGATGTTTCCATCGAGTGTCTGACAATGTTTCACAGAAATAACACCAAATGCGCATGGTGTAATTTTCATTGACTATCTTGAAATGAGTAAAACCATCAACGACTAGTATTATGCAACGTTTGAGCGACGATTTAGCCCCAGCGGATTATATTCCGTCCCCAGACTGTTAAAAAAATGGCCCGGTGGTCAAAGATTTCGGTGATGATGATGTCGGCAGTTGATGGCTATTTTGAGGAGCTTGACGATTCTTACTATAAAAAGGGTATCGAACTTATTGAACATTGCTGGGAAAAGTATATGGAGTTAAAAGGAGATTACGATGAAAAATTTTTTCCAAAATTTTCGTGTTTTCTTTGTTGGGTCAGGTACTTCTGGAACCATCTCCGTAACTCAAGAAACAGGACATAACTGTACCGCATCAGTTAAACGGGAAAAAAAGATCTTAAGAAAACGTTGGCAATTCAATTAGTTGGCTATCAACTTAAATATTTATCGGTAGGTCTTCTGATCCTCTTTGAGGGATGAATTCGCATGTTTCTACATTTTCCCTAAAATCTTTTCTATAAAATATCGTGGTTTGTTCCTCCAAAATTCTCTACCTGTCACTAACTCTTTTTAGTTTCCTCTACCCGTTTATAGACTTCTTCGTAACCTACTTTCGACTATATTGAACAGGTATAGAGAAACCTTCTCTGTGTATAGATTTGTACAAAATGAGTCTCAACGCCTCTATATACTTCAAATTGTGCAATTTCCATAAAATGATCCTTATTCCGCGGTTTATAGTACTGGGTAAAAGCTTTTCGTATTCGTGTGAGCTGTTTAATAGTTATCTTTCTTATATTGTCAGTTTCCTTCATTTGGCGACAATACTCATTACTAGAAGTACTTCACTTCCAATTACTTATAAGAAAATAAAAACGAAACGTATTTTTTTCCAAGATGTAATTTGAATACAAACTGAAAAATATACGTAAATATATTCGAATAAATTCAATTTGTATATATGATTCTTTCCAAAATATCTTTTTTAAAAAGATTTTTCCATTGTACGTAACTGAAAGAAATTTCCGTCCAGACACAATGTCACAATGACCTCTTTAGTAGTCTGCGACATAACACAATGGCAAGTTGATTGAATAAGGATAGTTAAGAAACAAATATAATGGATTGCTATGATTGTAATAAAGTCATTTTCGCAGAGGGGCTCAAAAGAGTCACGCTTCCAATATTTAAAAGCTTTTCTTGTTCTTTAGACAATGCAGAAAAAAATAGTATACTTATATACACGTGGATAGACAGAAAACGGATAGAAAAACTTATCGTAACTATAGTAATATATGTATATACGAAATCTATTTAAATTTGTTTCGTAGACTTAAAGCAGAAGTGTTGATTTTCTATCACAAACAATTGTTTTTAAGTTGTATTTTGCGGATTTTTTTATAATGGTAATCCTTGACAAAATAACGCATTGTGAATGTTTTTACTAGATATCGTATTTTCCTTGTGACCATTCAAACTCATACAATAATTTATATTTAGAAAAACATGCGTCGGCTTCGAGATGTTTCACCTTTTTTCTAATTTTTTTCTGTTTCTTGCCTCATTCTGCCGGTCCCCCGTCATTCTAACTTCCTCAATCCATTCGTTCCTCGGTCTTCTTCTCCTTTTTACCCACTTTCTCACTTTAGTAATTGTTTAACCTTCCTAACTTCTGTTATTCTACTTTTGTCTATTCTGCTCTCTGTGCTTGAATTAAATTAGATATACTTGGGTGTTTAAACGATTTCGACGGTTATTTGCTTGTTGTTCTTTTGGACAATGCATCTTCTTCAATTCCATCATGAATTTTTCAAATTTCAATATCATATATAGATAAAATTTGATTTGAAGTAAAGCGGCTGTTGACTCTGATAATTGTGAAAGTGTTTTTATATCAGAAGATTTACCATCTAAGTAAACTGACATAAAACCAAATCGGACGTTTTTCGATAAAATTTTCACAAATATGACGTTCTCTCTCATAACTTTTCTTCTGGCGGCGACTAGTAAAATTTACAGTAATGTCACTTTTCCAAATAAATCTATTACGGTTTTAGGTTGGTTTCAAGTAATTATCTGGAATATGATGAATTTCGACTTGTGTCACTTTTCTACCAACGCAGCGAATTGTTTAATTTATTTATAAATTGATTTAAATGAAAAAAAGTTACGAGAATAAATTGTCTAGAGTGTTAAGACTATTCCATATTTATTTTATATTTTGCAATTCACTTTTAGTAACTTAAAAAATTTATTCAATTCACCGTTTGAGGTGGTACGCGTATCTTAAAAATAACGCGTGGAGGGTTATATTCAGTATTAAATAACAAATAATGGAGCTACAGTTTCGGAAATCATAACGTTTTCTAATAAATTTCCTTCTTGTCAAATATCTTTTTAAAAATATTCAAACATATATGCATTTTACGAGCTTTAAGTAACTAATAAATACTATTTATTGATTGTTGAATTGTTTTTAACTTTCGAATTTCTTTTATGGGCAATAAAACTAACTAATTAGCAAAATTTTATTAATAGAATGTCGAATTTACACCGATTAAAACTATTAGTCTAGAATATAAATATTATATTGAGAAAAATTGATAATATATTCTGTTTGTTTTCTCAAAATTGCAGATATAGTATACTATTCTAATTAAGAGAATTGGATGAATTACACCATTCTTTATGCTCGTGGTTTTAAAATTATCATCATGAGTGATAACCATTATTATTTGCTCATTGAAGAATATATCATTATATAAAAGGAATACACACATATACATTTTCTTAATATATATATCTAACTTCTTATACGATTTTTCTCATATTTTAATCACCGCACGACAAATATTACCACATAAAATTCCATCCTATCGATCATATAGTTCAAAACAACACTACACGAGGAAATACAAATCGACATTTAATCAATTTTATTTGATAATTATTATTTTACAATATCGATGTTTAGTTTTTCTAAACTAGTTGCGATATAGTGAAAAGTTTTATTTTTCCTGACAATACATATAGATAATTATAAGAGTGGATAAAACAGTTCAAGTATTAAACTGTAAAGAATATTATACGTTTTATCAAACAGTTAGAAAGTCTATTTATTAACTAAATCAGGTGCTTCCATCGACCATGACTTTTTTTAAATCGATGTAAAAACTGGAACAAAGCAGTATTCATGCGTGTTATTAATATAGATATTAATCATATTGCCAGATTTTTTTAAAGTACCAGAATCGTTGAAACTTTCTGTTACCTTTTCAACAATTTAGCTGAGTTGGTTTATATTATATATTATTTCAACAGATTAGTTCAAGAAAAGAAGTGTCAAGTCTATCCATGATATTCCAATTATGGTTAAAAATAAATATTGGAAAGGGGTACTTAAAGATGAGACAATTTTTTCATCGCCATCATTTATGGTAAAGCCGAATAATCAGGGCAAAACGTTTATCCGTTTTTTTTTTCAAATTATATCTTCAACGGTGCAAAATAAAAAAAAAACTACATCAAATTTTACACGGCAATAGCATAAAACTGTCATTCATTGATGGTCATGACGTTGAGTCAATAATTACATTTCTAAAATCTTGTTATTTGTTAAATTAGATACTGTTAATCAAGATGTACTCAAATTTTGAATACACTGACAACCTGAGTGTTTAGAAAATTCTAACGCAGCTGTTACGCGTTATACAGAAAAGTTTCATCGAAGAAACTTACCTAGTAAAAATACATTTAGAACAATTCGAGGACGTTGTCGAGAAACTGGGAATGTGAGACTTAAAAAAATTGATTCTGGTATGCTAAGAAAAAGAAAAACCATGGATAAAGAAAATATGATTTTAAATTCAGTTGATCAAAATCCTACAGTTGACATAAGGAATATGGCAAGACAGACAAATACGTCTTCTTCAAGTACTTGGAGGATACTTAAAGAGCAACAGCTACATCCTTATCATTATAGACAAATCCAAGAGTTCTTGAAGGACGATCTACCGGTTAGAGTGGATTTTAGTCAAACATTTCAAGAAAGTACAGCATTCAATCCAAATTTTTGGTTGAGTAACCATTTTCCGAATCGATGGATTGGTAGTGGTGCAAAAGCTCTGATTCATTGGCCTCTTATATCATACGATTTTAATCCCTTGGATTACACAGTTTGGTCGTATCTTAGACAAACAGTTTAAGCCACAGAAGAAAATTCATCTCAAGAATTGAAAGCCATAATTCAACGTCACTTTAATGACCTCATAGCTGATTCCCAACCGTTTAGAAGATCAATGGATTCCTTAGAAAAATGGATAGACTTGTGTATTCGTGAAAACGTAAGAAAAGTGTATAATGTTTTCTTCTTCAACGCCCTTTATCATGAATACAGAAGGCGTTACGAAAGTTTTTTACTGAGCAAACTCCAATTATTTTTCAGATTTTAATCTATGCTAGAGACGGGATCAACTTTTTTGAAACACCCTGTATATATGATAGTTGGAATGAAACACAGAGTGGATAATGAATAAATAGAATTCTCTCATCATCACTCATTTTCGACTTTTGGTGATAACGCAATTCATTTTTGCTCCGCCCGCCCGTACGCCAGATTATATTGTGTGGGTTTCGTTACTGATCGCTAATTGATTTCTAATAGAGCGTTCATAATAAAGTCACTAAGAGTGAGCAAGTCATCGAATGATGGTAAACAATATGAAATGGTCGTTATACGGTTCAGTGTAAGTTATTGTAAATTTAGAAGAAGCATTAACGCCCTTGAGGGATAATTTAATGGGGTGCAATAATTATATCGATTAATATAATCCATTTAATAGATTTTTTATGTGGTTTATTTTGGATTTAATAATAGAATTACATCTTTAGTACACTTGAGAAAACATTGAGTGATAACATACATACGCAGATAAGCCAATATATGGACACGGTTTGCTTGAAATTAGTTGAACACAAGTCTGAGAAAGTTCTTAATACCAGTAAAAACTACATTTCGTATATTACGTATTCACATCATTGATTTCAAAACACTTTTTTCAATTTCTTTGATTATTTCTTCAAACATTTCTTTCATTACGTTTTTAATCTTTGCCCTTCTATTTATATTCTTGATTACAGAATCAATAGTAGTATAAGACTTTTATCTGATAAATTATATGAATAACTCGTATTTAACCTTAAACTACCCATTTTCCTTTAGTCAATGAACTTGATTATCTCAAGTCCGGATAATAAACAAAAATTATCTCCAGGATAGACTATCACTTTAAATTGCCTTTAATTAATCTATAAGAATTTTTTGATTATTATCTTATGAACAAAATACCTTTCTAGTCGTGTAAAATGCCCCCTCCATTTTTGTCAACATCCCGCAATTGAAACATTGGTTCTATACTGTTGACTGCACACCAATCATCTTGATACATTGTTCATCTATTTCTATTTTATACTCCTTCGTCTATAATAATAATAAATATAACATTATTCAAATGAATCATGTCATCATTTGTGAAACAATTGAATTAATTTTCAACATGGTTAAGCTTAGACATGCAGTGACCGTTTAATACTTGTGTGTGTGTCCGATATGGTTCAGAGCCTGTGATATTTACGACCCAATTTCGTCATTTATTTCGACGACTCTAAAATAAATTTAAAGATATTTTATTTTATTGAATATATAAAATGATTTCCCGTGTTCGTTCGAAACGTTTGGTTTTATTGTTTTACAACAGTTGTAGCTAGTTAAGCGTACCCGGTCGACGCATATGCTTATAGTACAGGAATTCGAATATGATTTATAAACTAAGCTTAATATCCATTAATATGATTTTTAAAAACGCCATGTTATCAACGATGATGTTTCAGTGAACTTTGCTTTATGCTTTCCATTTTAATTTGATTATTAGTTACTTCACTCATTTGTGTATCTATCGTCTCATCTTAATGAAGTCTTAAGGAGTAGTGTGATATTCTGTAACTGAATACGGTCTCAAGTAACAGTATTCTTCAATTTCTGATACATTTTGTGCCCTAATTAACGCATATCACTCTACTTTTGACAATTTCTTATCACTAACTCGAATTGTTTAATCCTTTTGGTGTGCAGGTTTCTATTTCTAATGTAGCAAAGTACATCCTTGGTGTTTCTTAGTAATTGTTTTAAAATATTTGAAATAGTGAAATACCGTATGATCATATAGGCTTAAGTAAATGTTCATAAAGCATAAGCTTGTTGTGTACAGAGTTGGTTTTTGTCCGATCCAAATTTCTCTATATTTAATTTGAATTTGTTCCCTCCTCTGCTTTTCATTACTTTGTAGATTGTTTTGGGGAGTCATTTCGACTTTACAGTCACTCTGCACTCTACATCTTATAGTTTGTTCCAAAATACATAGACTCTTCCCAAAGGAGGCTATTTTTTGGAGCACTTCCGTAGGGGTTAGTACTAATTCTTCAAAGTACTTAAGCTTCTTAGAGAAATGGGCAGAATATTCGCATAGTAGATGCTCTGCTGTTTCCAGGCTTGTTCACAGAATTTGCAGTTGTCTTTCTCTGCTATGCCCATCGATTTAAGGTGGTATTTGATGGGGCAGTGAACAGTCAGAAGACCGACCACTAGTTTGATGTTGTTTCTGGTCCTCGCGAGAAGCTCTTCACACTTCTTAGCTGATATGGTTATGAATCTTTTGGATTGCCTTAGGACTGGAGTGTTTCTCCATTAGAAGCCCATTTGATTCCTCAGCTATTCGTTCAGTTCGATATTGATGTCACATTTCGTGAGGTAAAAGTAGGGTTCTGGCCCGAGGTATGGAGTCGTTGTACTTTATTTATGCTAGTTATGCTGCTAGGTAGTGCTTTTAGAGTTTGCTTATGCTACCACGCTAGTTTTGACATACACTCACTAGATCTCATGGTCATCATTTGTTTATTGCTATCAACTTCAACTGAAAAATAGTCTATGATGTTCTTAGAGGTATGGAGAGATTGTATTTTCGTCCAGAAATGCCCAGTTCAGCTCCTTGTGCTATATACAAACCGTTTGTGTATCAGAAAGATACATTTCGAGATGGCATAAGATTCTTGTTGATTAATCGGCGGTCGTTAATTACCACTTTAAACGGGGTATCTTTGTCCAGCATATTCATTATTTTAATTTAATTGCTATACTTTTATTTTAATCCTCCATTTTTTTGGACATATAAACTTTTTATTGATTGATAGCTGTTAGTGATAGATTTTCAGCCTTTCAGAACAGTATCGTCCGCAAGGGATGCTGAAGTATTAGGAAAAGTATGAGATGTTATAACCACCTCTCGTTCAATATTACAACTAAAATAAGACTATATAAAAATCTATCTTCATTATCTTCTTTCAGTAAATGAGATAAATATATTCAAGTTCATCTTTTAGATGTTCAAAATTTTTTTAGCTAATTTTTTACAAAAAAAATGTCCTATGACTAGCGTATTCCTGTATAGCTGTTGAAACGAAATAAATTTAGGACATTATTAAGAGAAAATTATATTTTTTCAATGACAAGTAAAAATTAGGCGTTTCGATCTTTCGAGGTTTATATCAAAATATTACTTGACAATAATAACTTGCAAAATTATATTGATTATTATTAGATCACCTACAATATGAATATCAAAATTTTGGTCATTATAAGGAAAAAAATTATCAAATTAACCATCAATTGAAACTTTTATTATTATATTCATCATCATTAACAAGCCTATCAATCCTTTGAATCGATTGATTACTCCTAGTTTTCTTTATAGTTTGTCTTGGCTGCTTTTTTATTTTTTTCTATTCCTGTCCGTTCCTGCATTTTGCCCTCCATTTCTCTTACATCCTCTTGTATTTCGCTTATCCAAGTCTTTCTCGGTTTTTCTTTACTCTTCTTTCTTCCTCCTGTGTTATGTTAAGACCTGTTATAGTTCTCATTACCTTTCTCTCAGTTCTTTTAAGTTCTTCTTACCTTTTGTTGATTACTGTTGTTTCTATCCACGTTTGTTTTTTAATAAGTTTTTGTTTCTTCTATAGCCTTTTGTATCCTTTCCTTAATCCTGTCTCTGGTTGTTTGTCCCAACGTTAGATAGTTGAAGGTCGATACTATTTCTGGTTTACCGCCTATTTTCATATATTTTGTTCTTTCTGCATTTATTTTTAGTCCGTAATTTCTCGCTTCTTCTTTTAATTTGTTGATTACCTTTATTAATTCCCTCTGAGCATTCGCTATGATAATTACATCATCTGCGTATGCTACTATCTGTGTCACGATTGTTATAATGTTTTTATTCTGTAAGCCTTCGTTTCTCACAATGGTTTCCATTCCATTCTCCCTGTTTGACGCCTTTATTTGAAAAGAAAAGAAAGAAAATTATTATATTATAATTCCAGATTATTATACTTACACACGAATTCTTATCAATTTTCTCTAATCTATACTGATATTTACATAAACTTGGTAATTAAACTATAAACCAAATTATTGTGTACAAGATAGCTAGCTCAGTTGACTTCTTTTTTGTGTTTAAACGTAATTTATCAAACTTTGGGAGAAATATTCTTATGGTTTTATTGTTATTTCGAGAATATTTGAATCGGCTGCAAAAATTTACAGCATTTGGACAGTCATATGTAACGAAGCTTCATTGTATGCTATTATTTTTTGTGAAAAAAAATTTTGTAGTGAAAAAAATCAATCAATTCTATTGGAAAAGAAAAGTAAAGATACTCCTAAACATATTATATATATTTGGGACAGAAAATACATTTTTAGTAAGGGTTTAAAGGTGTTTGAATACCTAAAAATTCGAACCAAACCTGCGGATTATCTCCTAAACGAAGCAAAGTGACGACAAAATTGTAAAACTCTAAAATTGATAAGCAATTAGAAACATATGTTTACTAGTAATGAATTTTCTCAAAAAGTAATTTGTAAAAGTGCCAAAAAATTTAACACAATTTAATACAATGAAAAAAAAGTTCAACAAGAGTTTTGTATTTGGGGTTAAAGTATTTGGAATGCGTGCATTGAGTACAGGTGGTTTGAGCGCAGATGGTTCCAGCGCACCATTCTTAAATTAAAAAGCTTTTTTGTGGATTCTAAAAAGACTATTTTTCAATTATTTTGAACCTAATAACAAAAAAAATAATTTTTTCTATCAATTTTTGTTCAATATTTTATATGTTTGCCCATCTCTAGGACTCACTTCGGCAGATCAAATTTTCTTGTGCGCTCGTCGAACGATCTTTCGGATTCGACACAGGTAGTGTGCATTAGATGCCCGTAAAGTTTTCTTAAAGTGCCTGTGCGCTCGATGAACGTGCGCTCCTGGCGCCCCACGAGCGTTTGTTGCTTTCTTACCTCCTAAATTGTTCACAACATATGAAAAACTGGGAGAAAGTCGAACTGAGACTGAAAAAGCCAACCAATAGATGATGATGGTGTTTGTTACCATTTTTATATTAAATATCATTACAATAAACTAGATGTTCTTTAGTGAAATACCGAGTTAATTCCCTCTTCCAATATCTGTTCCAAGAAAAAAAAGCTGAAATTCCTAGTCGACTGAAAAATCTGATCTAAATTCGTTCTGTGAAAGCAAACGTTACTGAGACTTTTGCACCACTCAGGATGTCATCTAAATTAGTGACAATATAATTTGATAAATTGCTATAAGAAAGCAGAGAAACCGATTTGTTAAGATTCAGTTACCCACTTCGACAACACTGGTCAAACAAAAAATAGAGAAGTTACATAAAGAACTTTCAAATCATGTCATATCAAAGATTTACTCATATTTTCTCGGAAAACTCAACTTATAAAATAACACAATCATTTATTATCATTTTATAGAACAAAAAGCTAAAAAGTAATTAGTGAGTGAACTTACACAAACACTCACACTTTTTGACGCGCGTTTCGATAACCAAATATTCAGAGACTGAAACTAAACTCTAGAGACATAATTCACTCAAGTTATCTTACGGAAGATTCAAAAGCCAAATCAAATAACATCTAATCGTTTCTATTCGTTTAATATGCTCAAATTATTCTTATTTCATAAGTTTCTCCAATATTCTCATCATTATAAGAATTTCTATAACGATTTAAGGGTACAACTACTTATTGTCTTTAGAGTTTCCTTGATATGTGCAGTCAACGTGTTAACGATTTTGTTTTCATTCTATTTGACTGTATCATTACATAACCTTGTTTCGTGAGAAAATATCGCCGCTCCCTATGCATAGAGGTCCATACTATTTGTAACGTGCTCCACCATGTGTAAAACGGAAACTAAACACTGCCTCAGGCGTACCAACGTACACTCGAATGAAAATTCTTTTCACTTTGCGTTTTTTTCACATTTTTGTACCCAGATAACGTTGTTAGCAGGTAGAGAACGGTAAATTCAGTCTCCGAACAAGCACGGAACTAATTTAAGTTTTTAAGGGGCCCCAATGGACGAAGAAATTACGGAGTCTCCCAAATGTATATCAGTGATTAACGTATCGAGAGAATATACAACAGCTGAGTGTAGAGAACAGCATATAAGATGAAAATTTGTTTGGAAATAACAAAAGAAGAAGCAGATAAAACTTTGATTGTAGAGAAAAAAGCACATAGCAAATATGTATTAATTAGAGAAAGAAACAATATTTATAAAATAAGGGGTCTCAAAAGAAAATTAATAATTGTGTCCAAAAGAAACTTTAGATTTGACAAAAGCCCACAGGAAAAGTGCATAGATGTTAAATCAGACTACGTGGAGGTCAACCTCTCCTGGAGATCAATTCACCGGAAAACATTTCACGAACTTATGGCAAAGATCTATTGGACGTGTGTGAAGTTGCTCCATCCTGATAATGCTTTGAATTTACTCTAACTGTGCATATTCTTTCATCTTCAAAAAAGTAAGGATCTATAAGTCAGCTCATAACGTCACTCCAGTAGTGACATTTTTGCTTGTTGA
This sequence comes from Diorhabda sublineata, assembly GCF_026230105.1. Taxonomy (NCBI): domain Eukaryota; kingdom Metazoa; phylum Arthropoda; class Insecta; order Coleoptera; family Chrysomelidae; genus Diorhabda; species Diorhabda sublineata. The sequence goes on from NC_079479.1 coordinate 6,022,747, forward strand.
CGTGTCCATTGAAATGAAAATGAGCTTCATCCGAAAACGAGGTATTGGTGAACATACAACAACAATACAACTATCAAAGCTCCACAATATAAGTTTACAATTCATTCTACTGTCCAATATAATGGGAAATGTACTATTTGTATAAAACTATCTTTTTTCCAAATACAATACCGTTGCATTAAACTTTGGTATGTAAGTTTAACTATAGATTCGCTGATCCAGGGAATAACTTATTGAGCTATAACAACAATTTAATGTTGTACATTTGTAATCAAAATAAACGACCCCTTGAAATGCTAAGGTGTGATTTAGTCTTCGTTCTCAGCCCTTATAGAAATTATTGGACTCACTCACATCAAGTTAGATGAATTTCTGCTATGAAAACTCGCATTTATCAGGAAAACTTATTTTGTGTTGTCAATGGAAAGATTTTCACCAGAAAACTTTCTTTCTTGAATTGTTTCTCACCGGGTTTTCTTTTTTTTATGATCTAAAGTCATCGTCCATTTAGTTTAGAGCTATAGTATTAGGTAAGAAGGTATCACAAGTGAACCGTATCTAACCAACCCAAAATCACCATGCATTTTGTCAAATTGGATAGGTTAAGGGTATATGTTCCACACCAAGAAGTTGTTCAGGGGGCCTAAATCAACAGCAGGTAGACCACTCTACAAATAGGAACAGCTCTCTTAGGTTGAGTAACAGAGGAGACGAAACTACCTGGATTATACTTTTAACTTCTAATGAACATTCTAATGAATTTTAATAGAATGTTGAAGACAGTCTACAATAAAAAAAATGTGTTCCAAGCCGCATATGCGGTTACAACTATCACACAAGTTTGTATCTACTCTATTTGCTTTATAAAGGTATGCTGGATACCATGCATGTCCAAACTTGAGTCTATTTGTAGTGATTATACTACTTCGAGGTAACTGATAGTTTCTATACTAGTATTGACTGAGAATTTCTGGATGTAATGTGTATATCTTGTTGGTTTCTTGATACAATATTCGTACCAAAAGTGATTCCTTCTTTCAATTTAATTTCCGTTTAATTTATACATTTTTCCAAAGTTATTTCGTTATTGTATATTAGCAGTCCGTTTTTGATGGCTTCTTTTGCTAGATTGTCTGCATGCTCCTTATTAATATGTACTTTTATTCACAGAAATTTTATATCAGGTTCTTTTATGTGTAACTTTCAGTTTCAGTTTTAGTATTTTAGGTTAGGTTTAACCTCTATTTTCTCTGCCAAAGCGATCGGAATTTTCGAAGCTTTAGAATTCATTGAACGACATTGTTGTAAAAAATCTATCATATTATCTGACTCCTTATCATTTCCTCACAAGCATTAGTTAAAGTTTTTATATAAATGACACTTTTGAATAAGTTTAAATTGCATTTGTAGCCTTTTTGATGGTACACCGGGTTATAAACTGAAAAACTTGTCAATGAATAAAATAAAAACAAAAAAAAAATGGAAATATTGAAAAACGTCATATGGAAATGTATAATTAGGAAAGTGTATTAGTATCCAAAAAAGTTATTGGATGAAACAATATATGATTTTTTTATAACAATACAACTATCAAAGCTCCACAATATAAGTTTACAATTCATTCTACTGTCCAATATAATGGGAAATGTACTATTTGTATAAAACTATCTTTTTTCCAAATACAATACCGTTGCATTAAACTTTGGTATGTAAGTTTAACTATAGATTCGCTGATCCAGGGAATAACTTATTGAGCTATAACAACAATTTAATGTTGTACATTTGTAATCAAAATAAACGACCCCTTGAAATGCTAAGGTGTGATTTAGTCTTCGTTCTCAGCCCTTATAGAAATTATTGGATTGTTAGAAATACCTACTCCAACGTTGAATAAACATTAAAAAGATACGTCACAAAATTTCAAAAATAAGTTTATGTTTATCCTCTCGAAAGAGTTCAAAATTGTTAAGACTTTCTTCTGCTTGATTCGGGAAAGTAATTTTTAACAGCCTGTACTAATATGTACTTTTGTAGCCTTTTTTCTATATCTTCGAGTTGTTTTTGAACGTCCTTTGGACTACTCGTTAATAGTAGTAGTACCGGATGTATTTACAACTTTTCAACATGTTTCCGGTAAAATGAGTACCTTGTACAATGTCGAACATGATTAATTATTAGAATAATGAATTTATTAATTCGAATAAAATTGTAATAATTCTTCCATTCATTCACAACATTATACCACAATACAACAGGTACCTGTACCGACAAAAAACGGTGGGTTGCAATTGCAGATGGTAAGCGGTAAAGTAAAGTATTAGCCTACAAACTTTCATTTTATTGGTTATTTAATTAAATATTTTTCATTAATAAACGAGAAACTACAAAGTATTAGTAGTAAAATAGGAATTATGTTAGGTAATATCGAGGGAAACTGGAAACTTTAATTTTTAGGGTTATTAAAGCTGTAGTCACAAAAATATTTCAAACTTCCTAACATAATATCTTAAACAAAGCTGATTAACGTTGATAATTTCATAGAGTAGCACATTTTTGAGCCAAAAAAAGGATTCTAGAGTAGAAAGAATATGCGAAAAAAGAATCCGGTGTGTCGTTTATACTTTCAGCATTAATATACATTGAGAAATAATAGAACAAAAAGAGTTTTTAAATAAACACAGACAGGAGTTTTTAAGCGACTAAAAAAATTACATACATAAAATAAATGAAAACAAGGAAAAACAGACTAAGGAAGCGATGGAATGTAGGAGAGTGAAAGAGGAATAGGCAAGACGAGAACGAGGACGAAATATAGTAAAGAGAAGTAGATAATCTTCCACTTAAAGATTATAAAAGACTAGTAATTCAGAATGAGATTATCACAAATCCACATACACACACATACTCCCAGACTATACCTGCCTTTATTAAATAGTCTCTTTTTTGTTTTTTTTTTCTCTTCGTCTTCACTGTTGGTCGTGTTTCACCTGGATGCTTGGCGTAGCCTTTCCCGGTGTAGTCTGTCAACTCCTCCAGCTAGATGTGAAGATGGATTCTCAAATCTTGATATTTCTTCAGGTGGTTTCCAAAATGTTTTCTTTTATCTTATTCTGGTACAGCTCTCGGTCGATCTGCTGAGTCCTTGTATACCAGAGGTAGCTTACCAATCACCAAGAATGATATCCCGCAGATCTAAGAGCTTCCTGCGATTTCTCTTGACATTATATTCCTTATGCTATTGATGTATACGACATTCACGCTCTAACAGTCGTCCTCTTTGTTTCTCGTCCAGTAGAAACGTCCAAAAAAACTCCTCCAGATAGATGTGAAGATCGACTCTCAAATTTTGAAATTTTTTCAGGTGATTTCCAACATGATTTCTTTTATCTTCTTCTAGTACAGCTCTCGGTAGATCTGCTGAGTCCTAGTATACCAGAGGTCTGCGTAGTATCCGTCTTGGGGATGTAGATGTTCTAGAGTACCGGCTGCGTTTTGTACTACTCCCCATATATAACATTCAGTCCAAATCTTGTTGAGCTTCAGGTAGTTGTCCAGTAAATTTAGAGATGGATCCAGTGAATTTTTAGATATTTCGTCTTAAATTCTTGGGTAGCGTATTCTACTATCTCCAACGCTGGTTTTTTGGCGCTTTATCTTTTGATTGTTCTGGTAGAATCTTGATAGTGTCAGTTTTTAGGAGTGTATAGATGAGTAGATCTCTTTTGATCCTCTTAGGTAAAATCAACTGCGTTTCTTCAGTATTTTTATGTAACGATTAATATGGAGTATATATGAGAGGAAAATCATTTTATATTATTTAATACAATATATCCCCTTTCGTACTAACCACGCCACTGTATGGCGCACTGTATATCTAGGACGTACTTTTTTACTGTTAACCGTTCGTCTTCAGCGCTTTCATGCTATTATTAATCATATTTTACAGGTGGGTAATACAATACAGGATGTGCTAAAATGTAAATTATTCAAATATATAGTTAGTAAAGAAAATAGTTTATATGTTTATCATGAATGGCATATGTCGTTTTTATATTAGTTTAGAAAAATATATAATTAATTTTCTGCAAATTTTCGTTTATGTCTACTTTCTCGTAGTTCTTTACTAGTACTACATTGTAAGCAAAGAAATTAATAAAAAACGATTTGGCTCAAAATTGGAAAAATCGCAAACCAACTGATATTCTGATCATTAAAAGTTCTTTCTAGTACCTTAATAACAAGTTCGCTAAAAAGACAGTATCTAGGGCGATGTCTTGGAGATTCGTGTCTTTATCATTGTCGTCGAAGATATATTTAGAGCTCTTTGCAAACCAAAGTATTGATCATAAGTTGTGGGTGTTTGTCCTCGGTATATTGTTGTGACTCTAACGATATTCGGCTGGATTATCCATGTAAAATAGGTGAAAAACAAGGTGTCCATGTCGGACCTTATTTTTAGTCGTTTTTAACGTTCACATCTGTATGTAGGAGAGGAATGTGGCTAATTGTAATTTTTCGATATACCTATTTTTAGAACCACTATCAGTAGTAGTACTATTGATTTTTTGAAAAACATATTCAATTATGCAAAGTCAGCCCTATAACTTCAACAATCCCCGAAATGTAGCCTTCTAAAAATGGACTATACCAATGTAAAAAATCGTGGGGTGCTTGATATACAGTGATGTGAATATTTTGTGCAGATAAATTCTGATAAAAGGAGAATCATTTTCAAATCATTTAGGAAAGCAATCCGCGTATTTTTACATCAAAATGACATCTTTTATCGGTCGGTCAAGTTTTATTTGTAGTGTCAAACAATTTTGTTCTAATTTTTGTTTTAGTTTGCTATCAAGGTGTGTTTTTTAAATTATTATCTATTTTTATTCAAAGTCGGTAAATCAAGTGGTTCTTAAGCCCCCTTTCTGAAAATTTTTTTTATCAAGCAATGCGTATGTCTTCTGGACATGATACTTGATAGGTGGCATATAAAATTGAGTTAGTTATAGCTGTAGTTTAGTGATAAATTTGATTAGTTCTGTTTAATTTCAGTATATCCTTATTAGTTCATGGAATAGGAAAATTATTGTTCATTTAAAGGGAACATTCGTAAAGTTTTAGAGCATATTTTGAGCAATACACTGGTTAAGTTGAGTTTATATTTGAAACAGAAAGAGAAACTTGGTATATAAGATGAATAAACCAAAATAGATTTTCAAATATTATTCTACCTACAATTTACTTTTTTCTTTCCATTCTTATCCATCAAATTTACCACAGAAACTTTTTATATTGTCTTTGTGACACCCAAAAAGGATAGATTCGACAAACGGTGCTTCATTATTTAGGGTATAAAAGAAATCAGATGACCATAAGGTTACTTTTTATCTATCTATCTCTTGGTATTTCCACGATTATCTCATTACTTTTTATCTGATAACCAGTTATTGATTCGCCTTAGTCAACCCATCATTGATTTCTTCGCTCATTCTTTAACATTTAGCTTTCAGCTACTACTGTTTAAGAAATTACACAAAGTTCCTCAGCATTAAGTTGCGTAGAAATATCGAAAATTATAAATTTATGTAATGAAAATTCTATCACATAGCCGCGGTAGAAATTAGCTTGGCGAGGTGGGGAAGCTGCTGATTGCTTGACTGACTTTTTTTGTATCAAATTGAACAACGATATTTCTGTAATAAATCGAGTTGAATATAACTCTGTATTCAACAAGACTTGCCAAGGTAGTTCAGGAATGTGTACTGAGAGCAAATATTTAATATAAAACAATGACTGCAATGTTGCTATTTCCTATTGGAAAAAATACGATTAAAATTGGAAAAGTGCGTATTGGACATACATCTTACCAGTTATAGAAACTAACAGATCAGGACCTTCACTTAACTTTTCTAATTGTTGTTTTGTTAATTGCATCTTTGAATAAATTATTTTTACTCTGTATTACCAAAAAATGTTGTATTCAAATAACCCTCGAACATAAATAAATGCTAAAACATTTTATAACAACTTTCTTGAGCTTATTGAAAAATTTTGTCTATCAATATTATTACTGAAAATTTAGTGTTTTTCTGAATGAAGGTATAAAAAATTGATTAAACTTTGAAAATATCCCTTTTTAATCAAATTTATCCTAGTAACAGTATAGCTTAGAGAGCTGGTTTCTGACTCAAACTTCCTAATTCGAATTTATCTTAGAACCATGCGTTTATACTTGTAACAAGATATAATTTTGCGTTTATTCGAAATTCTGATTAACAAAGCTCCTTATGTAGATTTGTATCACAGATACTGAGTAAAGAACGGAATTAATTTTAGCAATTAGATTGTGATATAAGATTCAATATTACTGATGAAATTTGAAATTTATCACTAAGTGGCTAATCACATTTTGTTATTCCATTTATTGACAACGTATTCGTGGGTAGATTTTTAATAAAATGTTTTCATTTCAAAAAGTAATCAGTGATCTGTCCTCGTAAAATAGCAATAGTTAAATACTATAACAAAATAATTTTATAAATATTATAACTACAAAATAAACTGACATTATTTGATAAAAATCATCAAAACATTAATTTATATTTTCTACTCAAAAAAATATTCAAATAGTGGAAATATTTAGGAGCACTACAAAGTGACAGTAGCCGGTTTGTTTTGACTTTCCAAACTTTTGAATAATTGCGTGTATTTGCAGAGAATGGTTACGCCACACATCTTTCCATACGTTTTTTCCTTTGATATAAGCAGTGCTGGAATCTTCTTTGGTGAGCGCCTTCAGGAACTTCTGCTTTATCGCTTCTATAGACTCAAATCGGATCCCTTTTAGAGCAGATCTTTTCATAACTTTTCAAGGAAATTTGAACAGACCCGTTGTCGCAAGAGTTTTTGGTCAGGAGTCAGATTTTTTGGCAACAACTTCGTATAGACTTTAGTTAAGTGTAATTCCTCGTGTAAAATTTTTGTAACCGTCAGCGTTCACAGCCTCGGCAATCATCCGGATGCTCATTCGACGATCTGCACGCACGATTTGGTGGATTTTGGTCACTGTTTCCGGAGATGAAACAGTCACAAGGCGACCTGGGTGCTGGTCATCTTCAGTGCTCTCTCAAAAACACGTGTACGAGACAGAGAATTGTCCCCATAGGCCTCTTGCAATAATTTATAGTACTCAATCGGAGTTTTTTTTTAATTTAAAGAGAAATTTGAAATGTTGCTACTGTTTATCGTCACTACTCGTTTTTTACTACACCCGTCTAGGGCGCCCTCTAGGCGCGCAGTTTCGTTATTTAATAGTTAAACCACGTATGTCAGATTGATTTCTAAATTTTGAACTTATTTCAATGTGCATTCTTGATGCTATCTCCAGAGATTTAATTAATAGTATACCACAATAGAGAATTCATAACGTTACTTTACCTTTCTATCATTAATTAGCTTGCTATCATAGATTGATTTCGCTTTGTCCACTTTTTCCGCGTTTTCACAGAAATTCATGACTAATATTGTAACAATTATTAACGTTTAATGTAAAAATGAGTTTTATGAAAGGAGAACAGTTACGTCCTTATTATTTGTTCATTTTTTAATGATCAAGAATTGTGAATGGTACTAATGAGCGTCAGATGCCATGTAAGCATAAATTTTTTTGTAATAAATTTCATTTTTACAGAAACCGTTCATTCACGTAAATCTCAATTAGAAGTAAATAATTGAATATAGAACGTCACATTTTGACGTATATCAATTTTAATACATTCAATGATTATTAATAATTGACAGTTTTGTGAACAATCTTCTCGGTATATCTTTATGTATAAGAACAAATTAATAAATATGTATGTCAATTTCAAAGAATTTCCATGCTATACAAATATATTGAGTGAAACCAGGGATAACGATCAGTTCATATAATCATTTTTCTAATGGATCTGAAAGTACAGGGTGAGCCATGATACTCATAAAAAATCTTCTTGATAATTGACAAACATCTATTGTGGTATTGAAAATACTATTGAGAATATATATGAAACTATAAGTAAGAGTGCAGGAAACTAACAAGTCCCAAAGCTAACAAAATCTTCATTTTTAATGAAAAAATTAAATGAAATATTGTTATATGAGATGGGATCTTGATGGCGACAACACCAAGTCTTTCTGATTCTCTCTCACATTTCACATTATTGAGTATCACCTCAACTACAACATTCTGTCGTTCGATCGACATTATTTTTGCTCTATAGGAATGTATAGTCTCACGCAACAAAATCAATTGTCCCCGAGATTATTACAACATAAATGCTCCCATGAACTTAAACATAAATTATATAGTTAGTAAGCCCTATCCTACAAGTATCATAGATAACTGGTATGATGAATTCAAATCTAGAAAAAGCGTTCAAAATATATAGTTGTACCTAAAACAGTTTGAGCTGGTAACATTTGGGCATCTTTGGGTATTGACATTGAAACTGATCATGAGAGTTTTGTTTGCATAACCTGACTTTAAAGCTTTAAAGAATTTCCAAGTCGGCTGGCATATTTAAATGTTGGAATGAATATGTTCATAATTAGACTGTCTGACGCGTGTTTCGGTAACCAATAATGTTTACCTCGTCTCTGAAGACTATAACTGAGTGTCAGTATGAATGTACCCAATGGTATCACAATTTAGTCATAATACTAGTTGTTAGCGGAAAAGGCACATCGGAGTAGTTGCCTATTTCTTTCTGGTCATCAATTTCATTGCACAATTTTGAAAGAGTAGGTCATTTGGAAACTCAAAACAGCAGAGAATCATTCTGCATCACGATAACGTAAGTCCTCATACCCTGCATGTATAAGTAAATAAAACTAGCTACACATTTGAATCGATAGGCTATTCTACAAACAGTCCTGATATTGCTCTAACGATTTCTTGCTCACATACATAAAAAACAGCGAAGTCAATGATTTTCAATACAAGAGGAAGCCGATTTCGCCTTCAAACTAAGAGGAGTGCTTTGAAAATCTTTTGATAGGCCAGCATTATAAATAAAAGCCAGTGTATTATCATTGCAATGAATTATCGCCAGCGATTGTTTTTAACTTTGTTATAGCTGGTTTTGCGTTCAGTGACATCATCGCGGTTAGTAAAAATAAGTTTTGTGCAAGTCCTCTGGTATTAGTCAAATTTATATACCCATGAAAACACCAAAACGTTAAACTCAAAAAAACATTTTCTTTTACCTAGATTTTTACCTCTAAACTTTTATATGAAATTCGTAGAACCCGTCGTTAGGCTTTAAACTATATATAAATTTATTTGTGACGTTTGTAATGAATTATTCAATAATTATTGTAGTAATTCTCGTAACAAATAAGGTGATAACGTGAAAACACGATCGTAGATTCGATCTAATGTAGTTACATGCGGTTTCGCTGAACTTTTATATGGTAATTATTCACGTTTTCTAAGATTTTCAGATAATTCGACCAAAGCCACATGAACTTTACTAGTCACAAATTAATATAAAAATGTTTTCGTAAAAATGAATCCCATTGTATATTCCTTTACATAGAACAATTATCTTTTATACAGGATCACGTATGAAATCGATATAAATGGTCTAAAAGATAAGAAATCAAAAAACGGGTTATATTAACATGGTTGGTATTTCTCAAACAATCCTTGAAGATAAAATATAACCCCAATACCTCAAAACCATTAGGTTCCCCAAGTCCTCACATATGTATATCAAATATATACACTATCACAGTCAAACATGACCAAACTATCGAAGGTAGCAACATTAGTGAAAAGACAAATGATAGATAACTGATAAATGTGAAAGAAACGATAAGATACAATACAAAACAGAAGTAAGAAACGTTGGAAAATAAGTAGAAAAACTGAAATAGAAATTAACCGGTCAGGACATCAGAAAAAAGGACAAAATATGGCAAAAAGTAATTAGTTAAGTTAACACACAGAAACATGCAGAATTTATAATGATAAATATGACGAAAACAAGAGATTAGAAAATGTTGAAAAGGCCTCATGTCCAAAGATGTAATGATGAAGGTTAATTAGAATGAATCGAAACAAATCAAACTGTTGGACTTATGCAAATCATTAACCTATAAATCTTTTTAAATATTCTTATTTGGTTATCTTGAATAAGAATTCTGACTTAATTTTCGCAAACTCAGCTATTTACAGTATTTTGTACAAATTTACTGAGGCTAACCACAGAATGCTCATATACCAGGTAATTTGAGAAATTTTTATAGTTTACAGGACCAGATTTCTCACCCTACTTATTTCGTGATGGGTTGTCTCAATTTTAGATCTCATTCCATAAAAAACCAGTTTGAAATTACAGGTGAAAATTGACGTTTCGAGCTACTCTGGTCTTATTCGCTATTCGGTCCTATTAGTTCCATATAATTTTCCCAGCGATTTTTAATAAGTTCGATATTTTTTACCCTTTTTATAATTAGAATCGTCAATCTACTCCAAATAGCCATTAACTGCCGATATCACCTCCTCAATACTAGAAAATCTTTGATCACCGTGCTATTTTTTCAAGTCTGGGATCAGAAAATTATCCGAGGGGGCCAAATCTGACGAATAGGGTGCATTAGGTCGCAATTCAAACTTTAAGTCATTAATTTTGGCCATGGCAATAACGGATGGGTCAGCTGGTACATTGTCCTGATAACAACACTTTCTTCTTAGCCAAATGCGACAGTTTTTGCTTGATTTCTTCGCTCAAACGTTGCAATAAGTTCGCTTAATACTCGCCGTTTATTTTTCGAGATAGTCACTTAAAAATTGACGCCATTACCTTGCTTACAGATGGAACGGTTTTTGTCTTCTTTGGAGCGGGTTCTTCCTTTCCACTCCATTGTTTTGATTGTATTTTTGTTTCGGGTGTGAAGTGATAGACCCACGTTTCATCCATGGTTATGAATCATTTCCATATACTCGATGAAAACATCTTCACGACGTTGTTTTTGGTCCAGTGTGAGCAAATGCGCCACCTATCTTGCCCACAGCTTTCTTATGTCCAAACTTTTATGCGATATATGTGATGTACCCCACTTTTTGAAATGCTTACTATGTCTGCTAGCTCACACTCTTTCAGTCGACGATCGTCCAGTATCGCTTTGTGGATTTTCTTCATCATTTCGCGAGTAGTTGCCTCGTTTAGTGGACCACTGCGATGCTGGTCTTTGCAGGTCGTACGGCCTCTGCTACCCAAAATTTTATTGTTGATAACGGAAGAGTCTCACCCAGAGTAGAATCTAGTTCAGATTTTGTATTGGTTGGGCTAATGCCTTTCAAATAAAAGTACCACATAATGATAAAATGAACAATATATTGCATGTTTACAAATTCATTGAAACAGTTCATTATTGATCTCTGCCAAACAAATACAAATACTAAACAACGTGGGATCTTCAAACTTGAAACATATGCTGTATAGATTGTGTACTTTATAATACAATGGTATTTTTCAAGGAACTGCCGCCATCTCTAAGTCTGGCCAAGTACTTCTGGGACCGTTCCCATAGATTTATTTTGACTTCACGCTCTGGTTGGTGTGAAACTTATTTATCAACATATAGTCGAATATTAAGGCGCGTCTCTATAAACTTTCAAAGACTTAAGGTTTAACAGTTAATGGTAGATTGTGTTATGGAGTATAGTTTAAGATATAATTTATTTAAGATTTTTCACTGCTAGACACATCATAGTAGTCTTTTGATATTAAAATCACAATTGTGATTTCTGTGATAAACTATTTATTACAACAATGAACAGCAATATGAACAGTTCCTTGAAATATTATTTTTGCTTGTATAGCCTCAAAATTCTACTTAACTAGGAAAATATGGCAATTAGGCGTAAAAAAATCATATGAACGTTATCCAGAATATCTTAACCATGTTAAAAAGAAAATAATTGAGGAATAAAAAATTTATATAATCGTACAAAAACGAAAGATTTACCAACATGTACATGCTACTAAAAAATGTATGAGGAAATTCACTCTGTATGAGAAAATATATTACAAAAAACCTGAATGACTTAACAATTTTTGATCATTTCCTGACAATGTAATTGATGATCATTACTTTTTTCAATTTTCGCAACCTCAATCGACTGTCATTATGATTGATTCGCTCATAATCATATACAAATTGATTAATTACTTTAGAAATGATAAATGTTTGAATTCTACTAAAGATTCTGAGGTCATTTGAACTTAAAACTGACCACATCGTAGAAAAATATGTTCTACATTTGTTTCTCTATTTATCATACGATTCAATAAATATTTAACTGCAGAGAAAAAAGTATCATTTTACCACGTACTACAACTGTAATGAACGTGAGGGTAACGCTATATATTTTGTAATTTAAAAAGTAATCAGCACCTACATCAATGCTCTTTTGAAACTGAAGCTTCCATAAAGTGGAAGCTTTTGAAAAAATATATGAATTGATCCATATATCTCATCCTTTTTCGTGAAACGTCCATCAAGTAAATGTTTCCATAGGCTAAAGAATAATTACAAATCACTTATGGTGATTTCAAGCAAATATGTGGATATTATTTTCACGTAAACAATTTGTGGTATACTAGATGTACGTATAGTTTCCTATACGATCAAATAAAACTTCTGAAGAGTAAAGATATCATGAAATGCTATGAATGTTTCATCACTGATTACTATTTTAGAAAGAACACGATTAATCTAATCTATTAATCAACATTTCTAACGATTAACAATTTGTTTTACATCAAAATGATCATGTAAAATTGAATTTACTGTTGTTCTTCAATAATTTGATAGGTACATCATACGTTTCATTTTCTAATATTTCTAACAGTAACTGAAGGACATAGCCCACTAGCCTACACCACCAAGCAATAAACGTCTTCTTTTTAATTCGCTATACCAGTGAAATAAAATTACTTGTGGTGTACTTACATTACGAAAAACGCGTCGCAATCGTTCACTTAAGCCAAAATCATATTGATATGGCGATGTCAAATCGCATGTATCACTATTTATTCTGTGATTAGAGCAATTATTTAATAATTGTGGTATTTAGGAGTCTTACTTCTCTAGTTTCGTGACATCTCAAAAGAACCAAAGGGACCTCGAATAAGGATTGGATCCAAATATCGTATAGATGTTTGAAAACTTTATAAACAATATTCAAATTTATTCTAAATTTGGTCAGCTCTAGTCTAGAGACCTTTTATCTCCGATAGCTGAAAACACTGTCGAATTAATAATATTCTAGCCATTCATATTACTTATCAGGCTTTTCCTTAATCCATTTCTCAGGTCCATTTCGGTCTGGTCATTAGACATCACCATTACTACTAAACTCAATTTTTCTATCTGTTATTTATATCTAATGGTGAGTTTATTGCATCTTCATTTCTTGATTCCGTTTCTTTATCTATTAGGCATGATATAGTGGGTTTTATGTATTCATAGTTAATCATTTCTTCATATTAATGTCAATTGAGATTGTAAATATACACTACCGGTTAAAATCTTTTACCCACCCGATAATCCATACAATAAGTTCCAAAATAATACATTTTAACCAATTTCTCTTTCATATTGTCCAGCGAAGGTCGAAACGGTGTCTTACAACAAAAAAATAAGAGTCTCCGTTATTTGTTTACTTTGTATATGTTTATATTTCGTCGGTGAGTTCAACAAGTTATAAACTTGCAAGCGCCGGCTAAGTTGATTATTATTCTTAAACTGTTAATAACTTCTTCGGTGTTTATGATTGTAGTTTAGTCCAAGATAGCCATGTGAGATGTATGAATGTGTTGTGATTTATAATTTTTGTATTAAAACGTTTTTTTGTGAATTAGGTATACGAATTTTGTTTTCTCGCTTATTCAGACTTTTAAGTTTTAAAATAGTCTAGGTAAAGTAACCGTACAATTGCCGTCAAATTAAAAATACCTCAATATACCGTGGGCTGAAAAAAAATTGAATCCACTAGGAGTTTTGGTGATTACAAACGTTCAGGGCTACCTGGAAAAAAACTGCTGAAGAAAAACGTATTTTATTGATCAATAAACGTGATCGACGATTCAGAGCTCAGATCAATGAATCTAGGGATCTGCCTTCTATAGTGAAAAGGAGATTGCAGTGACATAAATAACAGAAAAATTTAACGCAGGAAGGTGTGGTGTGGTGAGCCTCAGTTTGAGGTTTTTGGGTCTAGTGAAGAGATTTTATGCGCAGATTCCAGAAATAACAGATGCTAAATTCATGGATAAACAACGACTCGAAATCTGGTAAAAATTTTGGATTTTGAAGAAAGAGGATTGTAATAAAAATTCAAAGGAAAATGTAGAATGTTGTGGCCAGCACTTGATCGGTAGAAAATTTATCTTCCAGCATGACAATGGCAATCATTTCTTGAACCTGTGTGTGTGCTTGAAAGGAAGAATGTAGGTACTGAAACTAATGATTTGGCCGCCACAGTCGCCCGACCTCAATCCGATTGATGTTGTGGGACAAATTGGACAAGAAAGTTAGAAAGCAATGTAACAAATTGTTACGGATAATGCAAACTTGTGCACTAAAATAATAAAAGCAGAAGAGGATTAAATATGTAATAATCACAAACTGAAGTTTTATCATTACTATACTCTCATCTATATATATTCCACAAAATATATTGACCGGTAGTGTATCTCAATTTTTGTTTGTACTGAAGAAATTTGTATGTATTCCATAAATTTTGATTTGCTCTTACCTCAATTGTTGAACTTAATTTTTTTCTACATATCCATAAACTGCATTCAAAACAAAATTGTATGTCTGTGATATGTTTCCAAATATAATAGTTTTCCATAGTTTTTAACTGAAGCAATACTAAAGAAAGAAATATTCTTCAACTATGATAAACCTGTCGTTTTTAAGTACATTGTTACGTTCCATAATTTATTAGTATTTCTTGACATTGATTAACTCGCGTTTCAAGGTTTTTTTATTAGCAAAGAACTTCACGGCTGCAACAATGTTGGTATTTATCACTTATCGATCTAATATTTGTATTTTTCATGTCTAAAACTTGAAAAAACCTCATGCAAAATAAAATAAATGTTCTTGGTTATTCCTACAACGTCTATTCAGTCTTTATAGTTATAGATTTTTATCAACATTTTGAAACCTAAGCAAATTTGAAATGAAATAATAACGATATGTAGTTTCGAAAAAGAAAGTTTGTTCATTTAAATTAGCTTCTACTAGTAACAAAAACTTATATACACAATATGTAGTATAGAACATCTTACACCAAATCGTGACTATACATGAAAAATTGGGTTGTGGATCATTATCAAAAACCGCAGAAATCGCCGTGATTTTGCGATTTACCAGTTTGAAGATCTCTTTTTAATTAAAACAACTATCATTGAAATTTCTAGAACTTTAGCACTGGAATTGTTATTCTAGGCATAAAAACTTTCCCACTATGGTTTTTCGGAAACTATAGTCGAATTGAATTGAAATTGAAATTAACCACAGAATACATCTAGGATGGGCGGCCTACGGGAAGATGCGACACGTCTTCAACTCCAACCTACCCCTCAAACTAAAAACCAAGGTTTACATGGAATGCATTCTCCCAGTAACAACCTACGGATGTGAAACATGGGTCCTAACAAAGAAAATCTTGAATAAATTAAAGGTACATCAAAGATCAATAGAACGGAAAATGATAGGAATAACGCTTAAAGACCATAAAACCAATGAGTGGATAAGAAATAGAACCAAAATCGAGGACATAGTGAGGCGAATAGGTAGTCTTAAATGGAACTGGGCCGGACATGTTGCTCGAAATAACACCAACTGGAGCGGAAAAATAACAAGATGGAGACCTTGGGGGGAGAAAAGAAGCACCGGCAGACCACAACAAAGATGGTATGATGATATCAAGAGAACAGCCGGACTTAACTGGTACCAAGTGGCACAGAACAGGGAAAACTGGAAAAATATGAGAGAGGCCTATATCCAAAGGATAGAAAACGGCTAGAAGAGAGAGAGAAGAGAGATAGTCGAATTCAGTTCTGAATTTCACTACTGTTAGGAAAGTGGATGAATTAATTCAATTATAACAACATGATAAAATTGTTTCTATTCTAGTAATCTGTGGATGATTGGCCGAAGGCTTCCCCTCTTTGTTTTTTGAACTCTAAAAGTTGTTAGATACCCTTAGCTTACTAGTCTCAAAATTTTGTAAATAACTAAACAACTGCTCAATTATAATTATTTCCTAACATGTATTACACAATTGAAAAAATGGTTATAAACAAAGAAAAACTATTGTTTCAAATCACTGCATGACACTCAAGTAATGAGAAAATATTTTGTAGGTTTCTATCTAAAACTGTAATGAAAATTTCTTCCTGAGTTAGGATACGCAAGTTTATAGGTGATATGGTTTATCCAGGAATAATATTTTCAAAAAAGTCAAGCTTTCCGTTAGTTATGTTGCGCAATGGTGGTTCCTGTGCTTCCTTCCCTGACGGTCACACCTCAAGGATTAAGACATCTTGCTGATAATTATCTGCCAACAATCTAAGTTTACTAGATTCCTTTGAATAAAGATTGAATTTTACAATTTTTTTCCATTAGGGCACACATCAGGAAAGCGTTTGGGAAATTGACAAAAATGTTTATCTATCTTGACAATTGACATTGACAGTAATGACATTTTTATTCCACTAACGCCACGATTGGTAAGTGGCAGAACTAAATTTGTGTTCCTTATACAAGTTGACCTTCTTATTGGGTATGTTTTGTGGTTTTAAGTGTAAAATAAATTTCAATATAAGAGTTCTCAAAATTTCGCAAATAATTCTGAAAATATTACGTTTTCAATGCACTTGGAAGCAATTATATTATTTTACGATCATAATTTACTGCAATTTTTGTGGAAATGAACATTCACATTTAATAGTTTGACTGTTCAAGTTAATAAATAACCAATATAAGTCTATAATTAATTTTCGTTTGTACTAGAGTCCAAAGTACGAGTTCAAGGATGAAAATATAGATTAAAATTGCAATTAGAAAACATTATTTAATACTTAGTATACTTTCTTTCATTATTAATGTTTCCTATTTTCCAGTACATACATTTGATTTTAATACTCCAATAATTGTAATTTCGTACATACAGCATTTCACCCGTTGTCGTGATTATCTAGATACCCTCGGGCCTCACCAAAGGTTGAAACAGGCAAAGGAAATGTTACAAGGTCTTCAAGATTACCGCGGAGATTGTGACGGCGTTTTGTAATAAACCTGCCGTCTCTATATCTATCTCTGTTTCTTTGAGCTCTCGGAACTTTTATATTAATCAGTGACGGACTACCTAAAATTCGAAATCGATCAATTAACTCACTGGAATCAAATAATCTATATCTAATTCCATTATTTGTGATTCATAATTGTTTTTTATTATTTTAATTGAACACGTGTCGAGTAAACATAATCTTTTAAAAATTATTTGATTGAAAATTGGATTATATATTTTCCGGAGACTGAAAACATTTTAGTTACGGTGATTTAGTTTTCGTCGACTGTAAAAATTTTACATTAATCTGACATATTTATTATTGATTTAGAGAAAACTGTTAAGTAACGAATCGAATAAGGATGAACTGATGTTTTTAATCGAATTGTGGCGATACCAGCGACATTGTTTAATTGAATTTATCTACATATTATGTTACAACTTCTGAGGTAAGTTAAAAAATTCAGGTACTCTACCTGATCAACTGAAAAAAATAATTCATATCCGTTCCAAAGATGACATGTTTTCCCAGCTAACCAGTTCAAATTTTTCTTTATTTATTGCAGCATTTGGAGAACATGTTTTCAGCCAATTAATTTGTTAAGAAATTGAAAAAAATTGTGAAGAAATCCTTCTTGATTTTCCGTTTTAAAAGAGGGTTGCTACTTAAGTTTTGAGATTGACAAATAAAAACACATATTTATGATTGGATACAGCTTAGTTTTTTTCCAAAATATTCTCCATTAAGATCAATACACATATGCATGCGTTTGAACTAATTGTAGACGCTTTTTTTCCCATTCTGATGGAGATACCTCTAAAACATGTAATTTAAATGCATGAACCGCTTCTTCAAGTGTTGAAAAACGTCGACCTCAATATTTATTTTTGATCTGCAGGGGTGAGAAGAAATCATTGGGTGTCAAAAAAGGACTGTACGACAGATGACCCATCAATGCGATGTTTTGACTGTACAATAACGTTTTTGTTTGAACTGATGTGTGATAGCTGGCATTGTCGGAGAATGATTCTCTTCTGCGATTGATTTCCCTGATCTTTTTTAACAATTCTGGCAAATAAATACTGGCAACCTTTTGGCTCGTCTTGAAAAACCCAATTGTTGTTTAATTTCGGGTTTATATGAATAGATACATGATTCGTCGGCCCTCACGATCTCATAGACGTCTTTTGATGCACTGCAATTGAATTTATTAATTTCTTTACACCAATCGAGCGAGCTTTTTTGAACGATTATCAAATTAAGCGGTATCTAACACGAACAAATTTTATTGACAGCCAAATGTGTATCTGAATGACACGGTATATCAAATGACGATCTTGCAATATCAGTTTACGCACAGCATCGATATTTTCTGGCACAACAGCCGATTTTGGATGACCTTCACGAAATTCATCCTGTAGCGAAGAGCGACCACAATTGATTGCGAACAACCAGCGAAACACGGTTTCTCTAGTTAGTGTTTCATCACCAAAAGTCGTTCTTGAAGATTTCATACATGGAAAATTAACCATCACTAGAAGAGCATGAATCTTCATAGTAACATAGATTCATCAATACCAGTTCCAAACTGTGAACTTAACTTTTTGTTCTTGTCTACGTTGAATTTTTTTCTATCAGTTCTACGCGCACTTGTTCGTTCGATTCTATTATTCTTAGTTCATCATGTAGGCGCGCCTATTCAAAAAGGACAAAAGATCCTTCATTAAAAATACAGGCTGCTAGATTCTCTGCAATTTCAATAAAGCTAATTGTTTTTAGAGGAATTTCTAGATAACTTGATTAAGACTCTCGTTGTTATTTTTTATGCAACCTATAAGACACCACAAAAATGCGTCCTTGCTCAAATCTTCATAGCTTAACCTTTCCATAAATTATATTTTTTACATGGTAAAACAACAAATATTTGTAATTTTCTGCTTTTATATTTTGGTGTATAAGAAACATGGATGATAATGAATATTTGCTGTACTATTCCATATACATTTTATTACATTGACAGTATAGATGGAAAAGCTAGGTGCGTGCCTCGATTAATGAATGTTTATCAAAAGTACGCCGCACTGGAAATCCAATTGCTTTTTAGTACCGAACTTTAGAAAATGGCTTGATAAAAAGGGATTCCAGAAGAGGTGATGGCAAAGACAAACGCATATTTTCCAGAACTGTTGAAAGATTTTGTTTCATTATGAAACAAAATAAATAAATTAAATTGGTTAAAAAATAAGGAAAACCAAAGCTGGAAGTGATAATTTGCCATTAACAATCCAATTTAGCTGCACCAAACTCACTATTTTAGGATAATCGAAGCTCGCTTGGCGTCTAGCTAAAAGATGCAAGACGCATTTTGTCTTGATCTTAAGCATCTGCAGATTATTGCAATTGTAAATTTTTTTGTACGTAAATTACAATTTAGAAAATTTGTAACTTCTAATTCAAAAACTAATCAAATGTCTTGCTGTGTCTTAATTTTTATTGCTGATATTCACACGAGAATATTTCATGTATTCATTTTTATTATGTATAAAGATTACTGAAATACTTTACAAAAAGTAATGACAGGAAACAGTAATAGTTTTGAGTAGTAACAACCATAACCCCTACAATATCAGTAGTATAATATAATATCTAATAACGGGTAAGACATATCGTTAGTAATATTTTGACTTTGATAGAACTTCACTGTGCTGTGAAAAATAACTTACAAATTTGAATTTGAATCTATCTATTTGCGATATCTTGCATGAATCGATGACCTGAGCTTCATTGCTTGCTTTTGTTCAAAATTTATTGCATCTTGTATTGATTCACACGTTGTAGCTCTCTATGCTATGTAGCCTTTAATAACAAACCTTTATTTCAATCAGCATTTTGAAATATTATCTTTTTTTATAAAGTTATGCCAAGAATTCAGTTGATTCGAATCACTTCCATAAGTTAACCATGTTTCTGCATGGAATAGAAAAATCGATATCTCATATGAATCGATGAGCTGCGCTTAATTTGCGCATGGTTTTGATCGATTTATTGCATCTTGTATTGAATTACACGTTGTAACTCCCTATGTTATGTAGCCTTTAATAACAAACCTTTATTTCAAACAGCATTTTGAAATATTATCTTTTTTTATAAAGTTATGCTAAGAATTCAGTTGATTCGAATCACTTTCATAAGTTATCCAAGCCTCTACATTGAATAGATAAAGACAATATCGAGGTTCCATATTATTCGTCAACACACAAAAGGAATTAATGAAATCAGGTTTTAAAATGATCTATTAGAAATTTTAACGTTTTTCAAAATTAGTTTTCTTCAAATTCTTCTTGGCGCGGTATTTTTCATAGCCAATCAAATCTTCTATCTAACTTCTGTGGAACAATTCAAGAAAACTTATTTGATAAACGCGTAAGCATATGGGCTTCAAGGGAAAGAAGAATATTCTAAACTATT
The DNA here is from genome assembly GCF_026230105.1 of Diorhabda sublineata. NCBI lineage: Eukaryota > Metazoa > Arthropoda > Insecta > Coleoptera > Chrysomelidae > Diorhabda > Diorhabda sublineata. The sequence continues at coordinate 6,043,572 of NC_079479.1, forward strand.
GGACAAACTATTTAGAGTTGTTACAAGGTACTATTGATTATCATGAAAATTAGAATTTGTATAGAAAAAATATATTAGCACATGTGGTAGAGAGTCCTCCTCTGCGTTTCGCTTTTTAATTACTGTTTATAATGAATAAAACTGAACGTGAAGTTGAAGACTTTGCGTATGAGTGACAGATTACTTCTGCAGGCCCACCACTAGCTTGCATTCATGAATAAGTTAATGTTAAAAGTACACTTTCGTTTCAAGCACATTCGGTAATAGATTGAAGTACAGTCACAGTGTAACGTCACAAGTATATAGTTTTTAAAGACAAGGAAATAAAGGATTGTAACTGTCGCTACACCTCCGCCATTTTCTTGGATTTTACTGAATTTTAGTTAATTCTACTTGAACAACTGTTTACAAAAATCGTGAGGAATAACATGAATTCATTAAAAACAGGTAGATAAGATTAATAAACTTGTAGAATAATATTGAATTGTATTAATATTTTTTACTGTAGCTCATTTCAAGGCGAAGAAATGTCTTTCCAAGATGTAATAATGTTAAAGAAGCATCAGGTAGTTTCAATTTTTAAATAACCCTTTTTTGTATATAATTTAAACAAAAAAAGGGATTAAGTTACATGATACTCTTTACGTTATGTCAACAAGTCTCATAATTCTAGATCAGGTGATCATGTTGGACATTCTAATGCCTTTCAATCAATCAATTTTGAAATAATATCACATAAAGATGATACCGGATTTTGTGTTGGTAATATTTTTGGAACCAGGATATTAGTTGTAAGTTGAATATCATCTTGATGAGTATATAACTTTAGCATAATTCTGATTGTCGGTATTGCAGGTTTTCTGAGGTTTTCCTGTTACCAGTTAAACTGATTCACCAGCCAAATGGCCCACGATAGGAAAAGCTGCATCTGCAGCTGTAACTGCCGCCCCTATTACCCTTTTTCGTATTAAAAATAAACAAAACAAAATAGAAAGCTAAAAAATATTACAAAATATATGCTCAAACTGAAAATAACCGTTTTTTAGGCTGGAGTTTTCTTTTCTTCTTTGAGCTACGCTTAGTGGTTCATTTCCAATTAACATTACTCTCTATAAAAAATTTCCTCATCTCACCCAAAATATACTGAACGAATGTCTCTCTTTCTCTAGCATAATTTTCGACCTTTTTTATTATCTTAATCTATAAAATAGAGACGAACAACAATCTAATTCCAAAAATTCTCCTTTTGAAAGTATTGTGTGTGTTATCCATTGATCTAAAAAAACTTAATGTTGTATACCAGCATCGTGCTTACAGCAGAATCCCAAATTCGGAAGAGTTACATCTAACTATCATAATAAATCCTGTAGAGTAAAGCGCAGTGATTTTGTTTTCTCAGCTTTCAATCTGCTCTCTTCTCTTGTCAATATTCCATTTCTATTTCAGCTCATATCATCACTTCCACCGTTGATCTTGTCACTTAAAAAGCTAATCAGGCACTTTCGCATGCACTATTCGAAGTCACTAGGCAAAATTTAACTTTTAAACCTCGTACAAGTGACCACTCGGCGCTGACGTAGTTTGTAGTTTCTGCCCTCACCATGTACAATGGTTCGTGATAGATACATCATGAAATCGATCGTGTTCAGTTAGGAAACTAGTGGCCAGTTGCCAATCGCGCCTATTAAAGTCAACCACTTGATTAGATAGGCGGAAGGCTCATCTATATGTGCCTCAGTTTGTCTCATGCCAGGTATTCTCATCTACCTCCACAGAGTTTGTCTTGCGATCAAAATACTCAGAAATGTAACAGCTGTAACATCTAGCAAGCGAATCGGTCTCCTTTGCACTAGTTGTCTGAATAAGTATACACTCAAACAAGCTATATTTTGTAGCGATAACTCATTAGTTTTTCATAGCTACAGAACAAACCTAGAATATCATTTATTCCATTATATCATTCTCTATGAGAAATGTTCTCCTGTCAAACGTATAAGAGAGTTCTATTTCTTCTCTTTTATAAAATTATCTTCAGCCTTTACAAATAAATGTTACAGTACATAAACTTCTCGAACTGACAATTGGAATTACCACAACCCACATATACAACACTGCTACTATCAACAAGTGTCTATCACTTAATTATAATCAAAATTTGAATAATCTAAGTACTTGTATCTCTTCAGAACGGTCTAACATCTTTTTGTTCGGAAGCTCCAAACCGAAATGGAGTGAGTACCAGCTAGTGCTACTTTTTAGTGTCACTAAGCATGCACCAGCAGATGCTTCCTCGCTTTTAACTATGATCAGCTATATTTCGCCGATAATATGAAATAAAGCTTGTTATGTACGAGGTGCGTCTAATATATCGATAGCCAGCGATGGTCGATGTCTTTATTTTATATTACAGCTTCCAAACGAGTGGTATTAGTCAAAAGATTCAATAAGATCAAAGAGAGCTTTTAGGATAAGATCGTTTTTCTAAGAAGATATAATTTAATAATGGTAATTTTGTTTTCTTCTTAAAGGAATCACAGACCTCTTATATGAACTCACATACTAACAGAGTGAGTTTTATGTATGGAACTCCTCAATTATCTCGGAAACGGCTTATACGATTTTTATAAATTTTTGTGTACAAGGGTCTTGTAGTCAGTATATTTTTCGCTTTTCCAAATCCTTAAAAAATACTTATTATTTTTCATACGATATTCTCTATAACTAAAAGCAATACATTCGGAGTTAAAATAATACATTTAGGTGGCTACAATATCAAATTGGACGTTTCAATAAATTATTATAGTTAAAGTTTATTGAAAGTCACAATGAATCGTTTATCTTAAAAAAAAAACGAATTGATAATCGTTGAAGGAAACGTGTAATATCTTTAATAATTTATATCCTAACCAAAATCCCATAACAAGATCTACTGTCAGTAAATTAATGAAAAAGTTTAACTAAACTGGTTCAGTGAAAGATTTATCCAAACCTGCAACAACTGAAAACAAATCTTTAGATGTTTTTGTCCTGTTAGAAGACGATCCACACTTAAGTACTAGACAAATATCCAGGGAACTTGATATTTCGCAAACATCCGTAATGAAAATTTTACGTGATAATAAATTCCATCCATACAAAATAAGAGTTTATAGATCTAGTAGATCTAATGATGGAAAAATATTACAATGAAACGATCCAAATTTTTTAAGTAATATTATGTTTTTCGATGAGGTCATTTTTTGTATTAGGTAATGGAAACATAAATCAGCATAATTGTAGATACTGATCACGTAACAATCCTCGTTGGATGTGTGAATCCCACACCCAATATCCCGAAAAACTGTATGGGCTGGAATAATAGGCGATAAAATAATTGGTCTCTTTTTCATTGACGGTAACTTAAATGGTTCGGTATATTTAGATTTCTTGGAAAATATAATCATACCTGAGTTGGCTCAGCGACAATATTTCGCTACAACAAGGTGGTGGCCCAACTATGCATGTGTGGTGAAGCAATACTCAAATAATGTATTTCCCAGAAGATGGATTGGAAGGCGTGGTTTTATCGAATGGCCCCCACAATCACCAGACATGAGTGCTTTAGATTATTTCCTATGGGGTCACTTGAAAAACATCGTTTATAAAACAAAATATTTGGGAATTAAAAGATAGGATTACCATAGAGATAAGTTAGCAGTCAAGGACAAATGGATAAAAATCGTACAATTTCCGAGACGATAGAGGTGTTCCATAAATAAAACTCACTCTGTATATAAAGTTGCGATATATAGATTGATGGATAAAAAATATATCATTTTCAGTATATTGTTGTGTAACGACATATTTGATGAAAAAAAAAAACATCAATCTGTCAGACAATAAAAATACACGTTATTCTGATGAAATAGAATAAAAAATTCATGTGTCAAGTCTTCATCAAGTCACAATGCTATAAAAACCCGGTACTTGAGAAAAATAATTTATCAGATAGATTCCGTGTAACATGTTTATGAATATTAATAAGATATTTATGTATACGATATCAATAAAACCATTTTCCAAATTAAGAGACACGGGTTTTTAAACATATACAACAGCTTAATCTTGAATATACTATGAAAATATCCACTTGTCTCTTTCAGAAGGAAATATCCACATCGATATTATTAATTAAACATTACGTTATGAGTTTGTTTTCAAATACTGATTTTTTTTATCAGCATCTCGGCTACTAATGATCGTTAACAAGCAGTGTGTATATTATTTTCGCTACATTATGGAGTTCTTATCACATTTGTTGATGTCGTTATGAAGTCTTTTAGGACACAAACCAAAGTTATCAGGGCACGTATTCTTGAACGAGAATGAAACAGATTAACGTTTTATAATTTGTCAAAAGTGTGGTCGTAAAACGGTGATGTTGATGATGAAAGAACGGTATCTGAAGTTGTTAATAATCTTTATGTTCATAAGCAGCAGAATGAATTATCGAAAAAAATGTTACAGAGAAAGGTATTGAATGTGGAGTGCTATCAAATAAAAAAAATATGTTGTGTAAGTTTGAAACAATGAAATAATGTTAACAATTCATTTATTCAGCACTTTAGTTTTGACATATAGTTAACAAGAAACATAATTTAAATTATACATAAAGAACAATTTTTTTGAATTGCGCGTAATTTTTACTTAACGCGTTGCATCATATGCTGGACGAACAGATTGTCAATTTCGCGAATTTTCGACTTCCTAATTCTTATCATACACTTTTCTACTCAATATCTTCCAAAAATTGTCAATAGAGCGAGCCTCGGCAACATTTGGAGGATTATCTTCTTCCGATGCAACTGGTATGTCCTGAGCCTTAAACCAATCTCTAGTTATTCTGCCGTAGTGAAAAGAGGCTAGAATTTTAGGATATATGCCTCTGTATAAATATGTGATTCCAAAGCCATATCTTTCACATGCCCGACGTGAGGACTTGAAACGGATATAGCACACCATATCAAAATTTTATCTTTAAATTTCATTTTGGTTCTATATTTCACGTTGATTGGACATTTTTCTATTACATCGAGTGAGTTTTCGTCATCAATAATCACAACTCTGTTCTATGTGAAGGGACGTCGTCTTATTGCACGGCAGCATTTCACAATTGATCTTCAGTATATTTTAGACAGCTCCGATGTTTAACTAAACTTAACTCAACCTTCGAGTTAACGTTTCTAATTTTACTTTTGCACATGCCATCAATCAATTTGAATGGGCATTAGTCAAAGTTTTAGGCATTCCACTTTTTGGAAATTTTAGAATATAAAATGAGGAAAAGGGAATTTAAGGTCAAGTGGTGGACAAATAATCGCTTACGCTGATGATATATTATTTGTAACCAAAAGAAGATTTATTATGTAAACAAACTAAAAATAATGAGATTTGGAACGCAATGTCAGAAAGGAAAAGTGAGAGCTGGCGAGTAATGAAGTTATGGAAGTAGAAAAGTCTAAGTACCTCGGCGTTATAATCAATAATAGAGGAGATAGAAGTACTGACATTGAAGAAAAAAAAATTAATAAAAATTATAGAGCCATCCATACTAATAAGAAATTATTGAAAAGTAGCCTACTGACAAAACCGACAAAGATCAATATTTATATAAAACGATGATAAGACTAGTAATGATATACTTAGCTGAAACAAGGACACTAACAAGAAATGATGAGGAAAAACTGATAAGTACGATAAAAGAATAATAATGGGATCAGCAAAAGTTAGTGAAGGGGAATATAGGATAAGAACTAACAAAGAAATAACTGACGAACTGGCGAGTTAAGTGGTGGGAGCATTTATGGAAAAAAAGGTATAAAATCTATAGCATTAAATATCATGCAATGGGATCCCGGTAGTACAAAAAACGCAGCAGTACAAATAGTTAAAACAGGTGGAAGATAACTTGAGCAAAGTAGAAATTATAAACTGGTAGGAAAAGACAGTAAATAGGAAGTTGTGGCGACAAGGTGTAGACATGAACTTTGGGGATTGATCCATTAGGGGTTTTAAGCCATAATTATTATATTATTATTCTTTGTTCACTTCCACTTATTGTTTCATAAATGGTGGAAAGTGCAATATTCACAATATCAGTTTTTGACAACCGTCCAACTAAACTGTATACTTTATCGAATATCTAACTTGTACTATGTTAAAATTTGATGAAAATTTAAATGAAATGAAAATTGAAACATCATAAAATCTGTGTTTTCTATGGCAACTATCTTACGATATTTGTTTAGCTTATATAAATAGAAGAAAAATTTTCCACATATATATAATATACTTTATTCAACTTCATCAAAGTGAAACTTGAAGCATCGAACACGTAAATGCCTTTTAGGTTAAGGAATAACTACAAATCACAAATAACCGAATCAGGTGAATAGGGTGGATGTTTAATAATTGTTTTTTCATCTCAAAATTCACTGTGTAGTTTATGACGAAGCATTATCTTACTGAAACATTAACTCGCGAATATCAACCGACTCAAATACCGCAGGTAGATATTTTGTGGTGTACAAATTTGCTTTAACTGTACGTCAGTTTTCAAGCTTAATTTTTGCCACTAATCTTCTTCACAAACTTTGTTTTCTCTCCGTCGTTGGTATTGCTGAATGTCCAGTTGTGGATTTACCTACAGGCTGAGTAGGCTGAAGCCTACGGCGGCAAATTTGGTTAGAAAGGAGAACACGAGTTTTATACACAAATAACACAAAACCTTGGTCATCAAATTATAAAATTTAGATTGTTTTGATGCAAAATGTTATTTAAATAATTGTGAATTAACGCACGAAATTTCAGAAATCAGTAGAGGCGGCAAAAGATGAATAGCCTACGGCTACTTTGAATTTACTAATCATCTATAACTATTTTAGAAAGAATACATTATTTAACATTTATAGCCCCAGATTTTCACTCGCTTTGTCTTTTGGAAATCGTGTCCTAAGAGTAACAAATAATTTTCAAATGAAGATGATTGTGTAAAACTAATTTTACTAATATGGATCCAGCCACAATGTTTACTTAAATCGCTTATTATTGCCGTTTTGAACCTTTTTAAATGACACGTCTCCTCTAAGTACTGGGCCAACTCTCAGAATTATTTTCGAATACAAAAATACAATCAATGGATTTTAGTTTGCTATTTTAAACGGTGTGCTAATTTGAATGTATGAATTATATAAAACTGAAACTTAAGGAAAAGACAAATTTTTGGAATTTTGAGAATTCAAATGGAGGTTCACATATGTTCATGTCGCACATAGAATAATAGGAAATGTGATCTATTTCTATAACATACCGTATAAGATGCAAATGTATAGATTTTTCACACAAAATTATGTTTTAAGACAAAAATTTACTACACAGTTTATCTATCATTGCGTATTTCATATTTTTGGTAGCGGCATCTATCACATAAAGTATTAAATTTGGAGATTATAAAACAGGAAACTATAAACTGCGTTTTGTTACAATGTTTAAGGCAAACGTTGATTCAAATTACAAGCTTCTCACTACCGTTTTTGCGTTGCATTTTATTCTCTGTATCAAATTTGAATTAACCTTTTATGGACATGTTCATCAAAACACTTTGAACTATCTATTATAAATTATTATTTTGTAAAATAGTCTCAGGATTTTTTTCACTGCTTTTCTATATCGATCTTTTTGATATTGAAATAATAATATTGAAAACATATGCTATCAAGTTCCTATTGCTCCAATAACAATTTTTGTGCCATTTTGTATTATTTTTTGTGAAAATAATTAGTTTACAATGAGGTTTTGTTACAGGTGAAGATATGGTTTCAAAATAGGAGAAGTAAATACAAGAAAATGATGAAAGCAGCACAAGTTACAGGTGGCACAAACAACAATGGTACTCCCGGAGGTCATTCGGGTTTATTAGGTCCTAATTCAAATATGCCTTCTAGTAGTCCAGGACCACAGGGTCAGAACATGATGCAAGGTAGGATCAAAATGGAAGGTAAACTATATTTTATGGTTCTTCTTCTTATTCAATATTATTATCATTAATATTTAATAGTTTCTTATTGTCCAAACTAAACTGATTATTCAAAACCATTTCAATGGGTGTTGAAGATCTAGTTCAGTTTTTTCATTACTTATAAATGATTTTGATGCTGTTTATTCCCATTATTAGAATATTGTCGATATCTAATCTATTTGCTACGCTTCCAACCCATTTATGAATAGTTATATCAACGCGAGTTGATTACATACTTTGAAAAAGTTGTCTCCAACGCATTGTAATTGCCGCAACAGCTCTGGGAAGCTTGGAATTAGATAAGTATACGCTGTATTCTCCAGATTTAACACCCGACGATTAACAGATATTTCCAAATCTTGAAGAACACCCGTATAGTAAAAGATATTCTTCGGGTAATGGGGTGCGGTGAAATAATGGTACTAGAACATCGGTGGGAAAAATGTGTTGAACTTGATGGAGACTACTTGAAAATAAAAATATGTTTGTCAGTTTGCTAATGTGAGTCAGGATGACGCAAAGTATTACGTGTAATATGTTCAAGTTTTTCTCATATGTCAATATAATTTTTATTTAAAAGAAATTCCATAGTACGAAAAAGTTCACACAAATTTCTGTTAACTACATATTCCTCGTTGAACCCAATGAACACACAACTGCTAATGAAATATTTGTTGAGACAATGAGTAACTGAAAATATAAAATTACGTAGATTCACTTATTTATTGGTACTTTTAAAAACTCAAATCCAATTTAAACTACAATTCAAACAGTGTTTTTATTGATTTTTCTAACAGAAATTCCCTATTAAAAATTTTATTATTTTCTTCAATAAAAAATGTTGTATGAAGTTAAACATATAAAAAAAATATAACAATCTCATAAATAATTTTATATTTTATTTATATAATGGCGTTAAATTAAATTGTAAATTACCACAGTAATTATTACAAATGCTATAATGAAGTTAATAGTATCTTTATTATTATATTAGATAATTCTATATTATGAGGGCGGCTCAAACATTAATCGAAATTTTTGAATAAATTCACAAAAATTTTAGTCCGCGTGGGATGTTGTAAAGCCGGACCGAGAACCTCGCTTTTTAGTGCCCTTATAGCCATTAGTTGGGAAGATGTATCCGTATTTATTGCCCAACGCATCATTATTCGCTTTTTAATCAAAGATAAAGTAAGATCCGAGGAAATTTATCGAGAATTACTAGAGGAATTTGGGAATGCTTCTCCAAAACTCAAATCTATGAATGATGTTACGTTTTCCGAGAAGGCCAAGAATTGATTACAAACCATATGCGCAGTGTCACAACTTTCTAAATATCTCGTAGGATCCCCATATTATTGTAATAGGAAAGTCAAATTAATTCCAATGCAATTTATAGAATGTTTCATAAAAAAATGTATCTTTGATATGGCACAGCATCCTAGAACACCCTGTAAGATTTTCAATAATTTTAAAATGTGAATATCAATGATACCTTTAATCCCTTAAATTTGTAAATTTATATCTTAAAGGACAAAGGACGCATTGAATTTTATCACACTAATCAATCATCCGTATGTATCTTTACCATAATATGATATCAGTTATTTCCAAATTTGTAGTATTTGAGTTCAAATATATTATCTGAAAATAAACAGTCCTTCAAGATATAACACCAACAAATTAATTAGTTTAAATTGTAACAAATAAAACATTGGTGGATCTAAAAGTTAACTCAATAATTGGATTACATCTCACAAAAGTGACAGCAAATTGCTGAACATTTAATTTACGAAGGCCATTTTATAGATTATTATCTGTCTGGAATAGAAAATAATTACCAAAAACACTTGTTGAGTCAGTCTATCGATAAAAAACTGATTCAAATAATCTTTATGCATATCTTTCACTGTAAAAAAATCTGTATTGAAATTCAACATAACTACTCTTAATTAGACGTATTTCAATTTTTGAAACAAAAAAAGACAAAATCTATATTATTTATATCCGATCTCATTATAAAAGTTGTTTTTTATTCAACTAAATGAATCTGATATCATAAAATTCCATATCACGACTCATAATTGATTGTTGTAAGTAATTTTTGCAATTATATCTGAGGGCACGGCAGTCGAGCAAAAAAGTAGTACATTTTCGACGCTTATTAAAATTGAACTAGAAGCCTGTATTTCTAGTAACCAAGCAAGCATTGTATAAACATGGTATATTTCAAATTTCATTCAATTTGAACCAGTAGTCAAAGCTCTTAATTCTCTCACTCAATGACTGACCATACATCAAAACTCCAAGGCACTTATAGGAGCTTCAAATTTTGAACACAATTTGTATTTAGTATATAAATCAAGAAAAAACTTAAATATTCTGCAATTCCAGTCCAGTTTTCTAGATACAACAACTGCATGAATAACTTTGTAATCCCATACGATATGATGTAGAAAAAAATAAAATTATAGTGCAAAAAGAAAATACAAAAATAACTAGGAAAATATATTTAATAAAGAACATGTTTATAGTGAACGGTTTCCCATATTTATAGCATATGCTATGACTAAACACAAAGTCTTAATAATGCGCTGATGGATATCGGTTCTGCAGTATTCACATCCGGTCAAGTTTACGTCGCACTTTCGATAGTTACAAGTCTGGGCGGGTTACATCTAATTAATATCGACTTTGGAAGTATTAAAGCACAGTAATCCTCAATTTGTGAATATAGTGGACTTATAAGCATTTACCGTCCAGATTTGTCAAAAGTTGTAACATCAAAGCTTCCGAGAAAGGGACTTTGAGAAAAACTGTAGCTGAAGCTCAAGAATAAGTACCTGAGAAGAAAAAGAGGAATTCTACCTAAAAAAACGAGAAAAGCTCATAAGACAGAGAGTGGGTTTTAAGAAAATTCGTTGTTGGTATTTGAGAAGCATCTATCTACAAAAAGAAATGAGATGCCATTAAAAACGAAGTTTCTAAAAAACCTCACAAAAAGTCTCACTACTCAGTTCTTCCACCGTAAAAAAGTTAAATAAATCAATTTGATATTACATGGATCTCACAACTTTTTACGGTAGAGTTGCAAGACTTGGTTTTTTTACAAGTTTCGTTTTTGATGGCATACACAATGTTCGGATTGTATTTTATATTTTCTAAAATCAAGACGATTTATCAACTATTCCAAAATCACTCAAATCACATTAAAAAGCACACTTATTATAAAAAATTATTTGTTGTTGATATTCACGTTTCGTATGAATTGTTTCAGGAGGCGGCTCGTCGAGCGGTAGTCCGGCAACTGGCGGTTATATGCAGCACCCTTCTCCCGCTCCTAGTTCCACCCCCGGTTCAGACATGTCGGCTGGCGGCCCACAACCAGCCGCCAGTCCTGGTGTTGGAGGGGGCGGCGGAGGCGGTTGGGGCGACATTAAGCCCCACCAACAGCCCATTCATCCCCCGCCCCATTCTACGAGTCATCCGCACCCTCATCCCCCGCCTCACAATTACCTCCCGCAGTATTCTTGGTATCCTACGGACAATCCTGGTCTCCTAACGTAAGTATGCTCATTTATTTCTTTCATTGAATAACGTGAAAGCAACGGAGTATTTTTTAGTTGGTGGAATACAATCTTTTGAATTCCAAATTGAAACTAACAGGATAATGAACAAATTTGAAAACAAATTCATATGATATTCGCTTTCACTCAATCGTTCAGATTTTGCCTTGACACACGTTGACAATTTATTTTATCAAACCTTTCTAGTACAATTATTTATTATAGAATAATTGCAAGAGAATACAAAAAAAATTGCAACTATGTATGTACCTAAATTATATTTTAATTCGAAAATAACTACTCCACGTGTTTATACTACGACTTCTTTTTAATTATACTATTCCAGAAAGTTGATTAACATTATATATATATATATATATATATATATATATATATATATATATATATATATATATATATATATAACATCAGTTATAACGCGAATTAGTGATACGAGGGTTGTTTCAATAGTTTCCGAACAAAGAAACAATTTTTTTTAAATATCTTTCTCATTTCTCCAACCCCCTTAACTGTTTCAAATAATAGTATAACTACTATTTATCAGAGCCTAAAATTTTATTAAACGGGAGCGTAAGAGGTTTATGAAGAATTTTTACATTCATAATAATTTTGATAGCTTCTTCTTCTTTTATTATCTATAAAACGATTGTATTAATTAGCAGGATTTATAATGTGCTTATAAACCTTATTATAAAACTTTTACTCTTAGGGTATTATAGATAACTTCATAAAACCCTTATAAATCTTAAGATATTTGACAAATATTCTACAATACTTTGAAACCTGAAGAATTTTATAAAACTTAGTAGTAGGCCCAGTAACAACTTTATCTCATATTATTTCAAACAATTTAAAATTAGAAGGAAATAATCTCTTTCTAAAAATCATAATTTTCTCTGGACAATGAAATAGCAGAAAAAATTTTTTAAAAATATTAAATTTCTCTATTTGTTTGAAACAATTGTCTAAACAAATCACGTCAAAAATTCATAACCTATGTATTGTTTAATATGAAAACAGGCATAGCTGAATAATTATTGGAAAAAAAATTTATCAACATTTTTTAGATATTTGATTTTGCAATAGTTATAGAAAATCATAATTAAAAAATTAATAAACTACGAGGAATATTTACTACCGGAAGAGCTCCACGGACTTTGAAATTTATAGGCCACTTATTTATACCTTTCAACCCATTATTTATGCCAAAGGAGATTAGGAAAAAACTTTTTGAAAAATAGTGATTGAACTTTTTTCTCTACGGGATTCGATTCTTTCAAGTGTTATAAAGACACTAGAATTTTTTCAAATTTCTTAAATGACATTTTATGTCTTGAAAAAAATTTACCAGCAACTAACATATTTTTCTAAAAGTTATTCCGAATCATATGAGCTATCGCTTATATTTTTAGGACCTTTATCTCTATTCTCTATCTATCACGTGTTGGAAGGCTCTGTTCAGTTAGTACTGAAAACGTTAAGATAGTGAGAGGTATCAAACTATTGAGGCAACTCATGGTGTGGTATCAACAACAGTAAATTCAATTTTATGTTATTATCACCATGTGAAGGAATTTGAAAATAAAACAAAAAATATGCTTTTTAGACAATAACACAAAAATATTTTTTTCACAAAATTGGTGATCCATCAGTATAATTGATTAATTTTTCAAGAAATGGAGAAAAATGGGTTAAGAAATAAGAAATAAAAAGATATTATTATTTAGAAATAAAGACGATACAAATGAACCACACATTTCCAGCCGTAAACTGCACTAAGAAAATGTTTTTCACACAATTACTAATCCACAAGATATTTTTTTAATTTCTGAATAAAAAGGAATTTAAAACAATTGGCAGTTTATAATAGGTGATGGTTGTGTACCAAAAATACAAAAATATTTGAAAATAAAGATGATACAAATTAACTACTGATACATAAAGAATAAAATGTTTAAATTAGAAATTGATAAAAATGTGTTTTTCTCCAAATTCGCCAAGCATAAATGATTTATTTTTAGATGAAAACCATTTTAAAAAACGGTACCTCATAATAGGTACTGTAACTGTACCAAACAAATATTTTTAACACAAAAAGTCACACAGTTTTGAAATAAAAGCTGAAACAAATGAACTACCACTTATTTCAAACGGCAAAATGCGATGAAAGAATGTTTTTTTTATATTGGTGCATAATGAGTCAATTTTTTAATATAAAACAATTGAAAACCTCATAACAGGTGATGGTCGGGTGCTAAAAATACATTTTTAATACGAAAGGACAAAAATACTTGAAAATAAAGATTATACAAATGAACCACCACTGATTACAAACCGTAAACTGCTTTTACAAAATGTTTTTTTTTCACAAAATTGGTAATCAACAAGAATAATTGGTTGATTCTTGGATAAAAGGGAATTTTTAAAAAATGGTACCTCATAGTAGGTACAGCATATTGTTAATTGCAAAAGGTCACAAATTTTTTAAATAAAAGCTGATACAAATAAACTACCAATGATTTCAAACCGTAAACTGCAATAAAGGGATGCTTTTTTGAAAAATTGGTTATCCAAAACAATACGTGCGTAACATTTTTCAAATTAAAAGAACAAAAATCACTCGTTTGAAATGTTTGATAATGCGATTATTGTATTCTTTTTAAAATAGTAATATGGCATATTTACCAATACCAACTATGCCCAAAAAGCAATTTTCTGTAGAAAAAATTATGCACACAACAATATCTCGATGAACAGGATTAACCATAAACGATTTCTTCAGATCTCGAGATTTTTCATAAAACTTTTAAGTCGTTATTTTCCTCTTAGATTTTCTATACTTCAAACTAAACAGTCAACTTTACTTGCTAAGCTGTCTAATACTGTAGGGATGTTTTGTTCCTACACCCTTAATCCATTTTTTGAGAGCATTCAAAAATATGACTGGCTTTGCATTGATGTACGTGGTGATTACTCCCAAGTTCAAGAAAATCATTCTTCTAAAAAGGTCTGTAGTTTTCTATTATCTCCGAATATATAGCGCTACCCTCGGAATATATTGTAACCACACCTATGAAAGTAGCCAAGTACGTTCAAAATAAAAAAAATCAATCTTAAACGATGCAGACATTTTTTCGGAAAACAAAGAATAACATGTGAAAAACGACTATAATTTGTATGAATGACACCTTAAGCTTCATACATTTTCAGGAATTTTTTATAAAAAATATACAAGGTGCTAGAACGCAAGCGCCAAATTCCGATGCTTTGAAAATTGTTTCACTAATTTTGGTTTCAGCGTTTAAAAATAGTGGAGCGTGTTAGTCTTACAAACCTTTATCTAAATTGAATAGTTTATGAAAACTGGGGAAAACAAAATTTTCTTTTGATTTTGAAATATCAGAATTAATAGTAATTTTTCTAAAACTGGTAATAAACAATATTTAATTCAAATATTCAGGAGAACTTGACATCAGGAAATTTATCTTGTCGCTAGTTTTTTAGAGTGTATACAAAGGTACTACTGTTAAAAGCTCAACTTCATTAACACCTTCTAACATTACTATTTTCAAAGCAAACTTCATTACGAAAATTCACTCTGAAACGGTACCTCAATCATTATCAACATCAACAGTTAGCAGTAGTGATGAAATTCAATCTTAAATAATTTGCAATCAACTGACAAATGTGTCGCCAGTAAATATATCCGTTAATTAAATATTAATTTGATAGTATTAAGCAAAAGTGACTTTCTTCGATAAATTGGCTATTAGTCAATATATTATTAAAAATTAAATAAGTAGACTTTCGGTTGAAAAGCAGACGTTATTAGATGCAATCATATTTATTTTTAATGAGAATTTACGTGACTTCCTGGCAGGGTTGAAGTTGTAACCTACATTACCTGGTTATTCAATAAATTTAAAAAAAAAAACAAACTTCAATGCACTTCTCGAATTTATTTATTCCATTTCTGGGTTGAGAATCTGCAAGACCATCGAAATACTCTTCCACAGCTACTATAACCTCTCCGTTCAATTGATATTGTTTTCCTAGCAACACCCAGAGTTTAGAAAAAGCCATGTCTGTTGAAAAGGTTAGTTTTCGTGGAAACTTATCTTCTAAGTAAATATAACAAATGACAGACTACTGGAATACAGTCTCATTAAACTTGCAGCTGAAGGCAAAGGTGGAAACTTCCGTCCATGTATTATTCAACTGCACTCCGATGTATTCGAGGAATAACAGAAAGGAGCGCGAGATAACAGTCAAATTATGTAGGCTTTTTTAGTTAGCACCTACGAAGTAGGTTTCTATGATCTATATTCCAAGCTATTAATTGTCCTCTAGGCTTGGGCATGTTCAGAATCCCAGTTTAAAGGTATCAATGAAAGAAATGTTGTAGACCAAACCTTCAAGCGAAATTTCGATAAAGATTTGAACGTTGATTTGGATTATTTTTCTTGATTCATGAAATTAGGTTTTTCGTCAATCCGCTGTACATTACTTTTCAATAAACTAGCCTTTATAAGCAATATAATATAATTATTTCCTTTTATTCAATAGAAAATGACCAACTTCAACTCTCATAATCATTTTTTTCATCGAAATAGAGCCTAAAAATTATTGAATTGATATGTACCTTACGGACGGTTTACATTGAGTTTAGCAGCGACATTAGCTTACGCAATATTTTACTATTATACTGTTTATTACCTTTTTCGACTGCATTCATCTCTAAACATTCTGACATTATTTTTTACACTACATTTTCCATTATGGGGAGTCTTTGTAACTTTGAGATATTGATTCTCGCGATATTTTTGATTGTTCCTACTATGATGGAGTATATCCACAGCAGGATATTTGGGCTACGACTCCAATTCTTCTCTGTAAAGTATCTGCACTACATTAGAACTTTCCTGACATCGCTGCTTATCTTCTTTTAATGTTTCTTGAAAAGAAGTTTACTATCTAGGATGAGTTCCTCTGGTTTTCACTGAAAGGCTTGTCTGCACACATTGATAAGCTTGAGAAATAAAAAATGTTTCTTCCTAATCATAGTAACTAGGTAGGTCTTATTCTGTTTGACATTTGATCCTACCGATCGACACTAACTTTTTGTATAGTTTAGTCTTCTTTGAACTAAGTCACAGAGTGAAATTCTCACACAACAAAAATTCGTCTGCTATCAATTGGAAATTGCGATATTTAAGCTGAAAAAATGGTGTATTGCTTTATTTTCATTTCTGCTGTTCAAGTGTCTAGTAGTGTGAAATCCATCTGGATGTTCTACTCCTCTCGGATCAAATACTCTTTCGACAGCCGCATGTGGAGTGTTGTCAACGGTTGTCAAAATTTCTTTTGTTAATTGTACCCATACAGTCTCAATTAATATGCATTTTGACTCGAATGGAATGGTCTCTACTTCAAGGTGTCTGTTTTGATTGTCTCACTTCAGACATAATAAAAAACTAGTTTAGGATTGACAATTTAGAAAATTCCAATTATCCTGAAATAATTTGGTATTGGTCAAGAAAAAAATCATTAGAAAAAATAAGTATAGAGTTGAGAGACAATTGGAGTAGCTCAACATTATGTATTACTTAACTTTCCTTGCCATTCAAGATCAATGAAGAAGTATAAGTATAAGGGATAAAAAAAGAACTTTATGTCTTCGACTTGAATTGACTTGTGTTATTTTCCAAAATGTGAAGAATTTGAAACAGTGTTTTTGAGTGCAGATTCGTTAGATTTACCTCCTTATATATAACAAATTTTTCTTTATTAATGATAAAAATCAACACTGATAGTTATAACGAACATAGTTGAGTGGCCACTAAATACTAGTTGTCCTGTTATGCAAAAGTAAACATAAAAATAAAACTACTAAAATAAAAAAAATGTCGAGGAAATTCTACTCGTTTATACGTACGTCCAACATATAATTATCGTCAAATTTCATACGTATGAGACAGCCCACCCATTTCTTTTGTTTAAAAATTCCTTTCAATTCTATGCACGACAAGTTACTATACTAGAAGGTAGCTTTCGATGGTTGCAGTGAAAGAAATATTAAATAGTTGCCATATTTAATACGTGAAAACTTCAAATGTATCAACATAGACGAGGTTATTTAATTCTTTCAATTGGTTTAATTCGATTAGAATGTAAAGAAAATACTCCAAATATCCAATAATCTATTGATGATTTTATTACTGTCAAATCAGTCTATGATTTCAAAATCCCATGTTCGTTCATATGTTTATTTGAGAAAATATTATTTTCTAATTAGTGCTATTTGACAACAAAAAATTTCAATGATGAAATTCGTGAATAAGCTATTAGGAAGGTTCAGATTTTTTCATTCAGTGTCGGCTATGCTATTTTTTTGTAGAGATCCACAAATTTTTAACCTCTCCGTTTTTGATACCTTCATTATTCTGTTTCTGATGAAATTTGGTCTCGCAACAAGCAATTTACTTTCTATTTTTGATGTTTGTGTCCAATATGTCTTTGTTCCTATGCTTTTTTTTTCATTTAGTGTCGGTTATCAGCTTTATTCTTAGTTTTCCCAAGCTGCTTTTTATTTGACGAAATCACCAAAATGTTACCCTAACCTAACATTTGTTCAAAATGTTTTTCCCTCAGATTCCTTCCATTTTGTGTCAGATATAAGTCGCTTTATTTTTGATTTTCTCATCCGAATTTTTCTTTGTTGAAGTCACCCAAACCATACCCGACCTTTCTATGATTCTTTCGTCATTTGTCTCTGATGTTCAGGGTTTTATCTTCCAACAAGCAATGTTTAAAAATATGTGTATCTTATGCAAGAAAGTATTCGTTAAAAGGCAATCGAATCATTATAAATTGGACAGCATTATACGCCGTTATTTAGATAGATGGACTTAATTGCAGTCCTACTTGGAACTTTTTGGAACTTGAAAAATTATTATATCTCGCAAACTTGCTAAAACTGAATATTAAATTATAAAACGTAAATAGATGAGTAAAATGTACCTACCTGTAAGGGAGTTTGGTTTAAACAGGGTATCAGGCGTGAACTGAGCCCTTTTTGTACACCATCCATCCGTTTGTTATAAACGGGGATAAAGGGAGATAAATTCTTTACAAATAAAACAAAAAAAAAATATTGATTTAAATTAAATTAATCTCGTCAACCGACGCCAATGTCTGTCAGGAATATTTCGAAGAAATTGTGTCCATACAGTGTCGGCCAATAGAAATGCATTTATGTTTACGATTCGATACTTTCATTGGTAAACAGTGGAAATGATGAGTCCATGTGGACTGCCGATTTGTTGGATATTTACTAAATTTTATACAGGGAGTAAACATTATTTTTCATTTCTCAATTTGGTATTTGGTAATTTATGAAATATTGATTGATACTCGCTAAACTGTATTCTGCAATTGATATTGGAAGAATTATAACTATCTATCTTTTCGAATGAAAAATTGAATAACACTCTTTACCGCTGGAAATATATTAAGTCAAAAATAAATTTAAAAACTTTTCTTTTCGAGCTTGCGACCTAAAATATATTATAATTTATGGTTGATTTACACTGTTAATAATGTATATTATTATTGTACGAAATAGTTTTTGTACATAATTAAAATAATCAAAAAATTATTTCAACTATTTATAAATTCAACTGAAATTTTATACTTATATTTTTATATACACTTTATTCACAATGCATTGGAAAATGAGAAATTTTTAGCATCCATTTAGTAAAAGAACTATTTAAGTAATTCACGCTGATGGTGATTAAGTTAAAAAGTATGTTGTGAACATAAAGGCATCGAAATTTAAGTGAAAATTGACCATATAGGAGTTATAACAAAGAGACAAAATAATATAGTAAGAAAATGTAATGATGAAAATGATATGAACTGAAGTAATTGATGGAAAATTTATGTAAATCATTATAAAACTATAGAATAAAAGAAATGGTGTCAGAAATTCTGCAGCAAAACTAATTCATTTATCTCAAAACATTAATAAATTCGGCCTTTTTGGTTTGGTGAATTCGGCCATTGGAATTTGTGATGTAGTATTTGTACATATAAACTCAGATATTTTAAGACCAAAAAAACTGAATTAGATACCTAACCTAACGTAACTACACTTCCGGATGTTAGCAGTGTTTCTTCAGTAACTGAAGACATAAAATTGCGTATACTCCAAAAGTGTTAAGAGCACTAACGATGATTACGATTTTCTGAGAATTTTTTTCTCATGTTCCTGCTAAACTTGGATATTCCTTGTTGTTTATCTAATATAATAATAATAAAAATCTAATGTAGGAATATATTAGGTGAAAATAGTTGTCCGTTTTAATTTTCAGATACATACCTGCCTCCTGTATTCAGGTACCTGTAACACTATACTTACGAATTTACCAGTGAATTTAAAACGACTTTCGGGGAACCGTAGGGTAGGTAATTAATTTGGTCGAATTTGCTTTCCTTGATACTTAGGTCGAACAAGTTTTTCTACATGTCCACATCCGGTTTGTATACCAGATTTAACACCATGTTGCTTTGTAACTTTTATCGAATATAAATAATGCTCTAATTGAAGGATTTTTGCCAATGCGAAGAACCCGTCACTTATGGATACAACGTTGGAATAAATGCACCCTTGTTAGGGTAGAACATCGAAAAAGTTCAATGATTGTTTTTGATTAAATAATTTACCGCATTCGTTGATCATACCTCGTAGTTATATATTTAAGGTCAGCAGACTACCTGTAAATCTCGACCTCGACGCATTTTCTCATTGAAGTCTAAAATAACACATTTGTGAAGATTTATTATCCGCTTACAATGACTAGAAATAACAATGTTTTTCAAGTGCCAGCGTTAAAGATAACAGAGTAGCAATCGCCGTAACCATTATGTTAAGTGGGAAAAAATTCAGTGGGAATTTTGAAAGAAATTCAATCGTCACGTAACTAACATTCATGACTTAATAGAATTTTATATTTTCCAATAAGAAAAACTGTTAGTTCTCCTTACATTTAAAACAAAATGATGCTATCGATGTCTGCATTAAATTCGAGTCGATTAAATTCTAACTATATTTAATATTTGCCTTAGACGCGTTTTGTCAAACATTCATTGAAAGCAACAAATTATTAGGTCGCAATGCACCCGCAGTATGTCGACGGGCATTGTCCTACATCAGGATAAAGTTTTCGCCAATGAAACCGGGTGTGAGGAACGGGGTGATCCCCTAAAATTTCTTCTACATATGTATCGTTTCATCGTTAATCCCTCCGTTCCACCGCCAATTCCAATACAAACCAACTCGATTTTTGCTTCCATCGAAATTTTCGCCCAAACCATCCAGGAACTCCCTCTAAAAGCCAGATTTTTTTATACAACACTGCGCGAATTTTTTTCCAGGTTTTCTGTAGACTTCGTCCTCTTCTATGCAGGCACACTCCTCGCGCTTGTCTGAGTTCTTGTTGAGCTCGATTTCTCTGCAATTGTTTGGCCATCTCTCTTATGTATCTTTTTCTTACAAAACCGCGTTTTCGATGAAAGTTTTCAGTCTGTTGGTAATGATGGTAAACTCTGGAAACAGCGGACTGATTCATATTCAGCACATTGGCCACTTCTTGTCGCTTGTGCAAGTTAATCACAAATTGTGTCTATTATCAGGTATCAGGTAGCATAGGTAGGTCAGGTAGATAACCTTTTCATAAGGGTCAGTTACCTCTAGCACTTTGTAAACAAGCATAAAAAGGATGGTTATCTATCATAACATATTGTGGGACTGTGAGTGCAATAAACACTCATCATTTGGAAGCTAATATTATTACCTTTAAAATTTTACTCAGGAAAATATAATTTGGTGTTTAGTTTTTTTGATTTTGCGATTTCAGAGTTGTCGCCTGAGACGACTTTTTTGCTTACGAGTGTATATTCATTAATGCTACATAATTTATGAATAAACTAAAATTAGAAATAGCATCGTATTACTTTACCCCCTCTAAATCAATTTATAACTTTTTTTCTGTATTTTAATATAAATTCAAAGAAATTTTTCATAATTATCAAATTGAAAGCAACCAAAATACGAAATCTGATTTAGATTAATGAATTTTGGTTCCTACAGAATTATAAACAGACTTTTCTCTTTGTTTCAGAGTTTGGCCAGCAGTTTAATAGAAGAATAAGTGATTAGTAACTAATTAGAATTTTTTTCAAATAAACTTTTGACAACAAAGGACAAAAAGTGACCAGTGGATATGTAAGATATTTTGTTGATGTAGGTTAAGTTACATTGTTTTAAAAATTTTACGTTCCCCTGTATAAATTGGTTTTTGGATCTCAAGGTGGCTGCAAAAATTTTCAATTTCGATAAAAATGAAGATTTTCGCAAAAACGAAGGTGCAATATGGGTAAGAGTCCGGTAAATAATCAGGTACACTGAAAAAAAACATTACATCTGTCCAAACTATGGAATTGAGCTGAATATATTTCCAGATGTCGAATAATTAGGTATAGTAATAATTACAGTAATGTTATAATTAAATAGCTAATTCTTCAGGGTAGTAAATCGATTCTTTTTCATCGTACTACCTTAGCAGAATATTCGTTATCATTAAATTGACGGTATATTATTTGAATGATCAAAACAAAAAACAATCAGAAATTCTGTGGTTCAAATCCTGTTCTCTGAATGATTTTCAACTTATTAACTACCATGAATTTTTAAAAATCCAACATTTTGTATTTTCTTCAGTAAAAAGTTTTCTCCTAGGACTCATTTTGTGTAGTACAATAAAGTTTTTCCCAACACATTATCACCGAAGAATTTTCTTTCTCGAACACATAATTTTATACTTTTAAACCACCTAACATGCAGGTTAGTTCTTTGTTGGATCTTTGAATAATCATTTCTACGTATCATATATACATACATTCAGAAATAACAAAATGAAGTTTTCAAATTCAGATTATTTCGATTTGATATTTCAGCAGAACGATGAATTAGCTTTAGTTTTTTTATATCGTTTAGTTCCAATTTTCCTGTATAAATGCTACAATTGTATACAACCGATATATTAAAGAACATCCTGTCTCAACAACTTTCAGTGTACCTGAATAATTAATAATACCTTTTACACGTAAATTTTGTTTAATGATGCTACGTTATTGATTTTTTAGCGTTTGTTCAAAATGAAAAATTTGTAATATAAAATTACGGTACTAACTGGTTTTGTTGAATTTGTTATTAGTATTGGATAATGTTAGTTTTGTTAACAATATAAGACATAATTTACCTTTTTTTAAACGATATTTTTCAATCCTATTGTTTTATATGAATATGGATTTTCCATCGAACGGAATAATCCATTAATAAATATATCCTTACTAAAATATTTGCAAGACATTGGGGCATATGCGTTTTCTTAGAAATTATTGTAGCTGGCCCAACTTAGAATTTTATCCGAGGTTTAATACTTCTAGTATATTTATTAAACTTTCCAGCACCTCCATCAAATGCAGATATATTTCTTTTAGAATTCTAAACACCTGGTTCTGGACGATTTTTATACCAACTACTGTAATTATTCCCAATTATAGCGATAGTGATAGGATAAGCTCTAATGTCCTAAGTTGTATTTACGAATCCTAGTCCTCTCGCATGTTTATTTTTACTGATGTCTCTAAAAGCTCCTTCGTAGAGGGAGGTGCCTTTTATGCTCTATATACCAATGTGTCTAAAAAATTCAAACTATGTAGACATGTATCCAAATATAAAGAGGAGGCGATAGCTGTTATTAAGGCTCTTAGCTTTACAATAGAATTAAATTTCAAACAGTCACTTTTTGCTACCGATTCTTTGTCCGTTTCAGAAGAAATTAAATATGTATATGAGCATACCCGATTTCCACTTAAACCTATACATATTACAAATAAATTAAGTTTATTAAAAAGCGGTGTACATTTTTATGGACAAAGGGCCATTTTGTCTATTTTTGAACGCAGAAGTAAATTGGAGGAAAATCTGCGGTCACTACTGGTCAATATATTAACCAAATCGAAACAAACCCAATTCTTGAGTCAGGACTGGGAATGTTATACAGTCATCACCTTCAATATTCGAAAATATAGATGTCTGATCCTAAGAATCCGTGGTTTTATAACCAATCTACTCCTAGAATATACTTAACAAGCCTAATTAGAATGAGATTTAGGTATGCCTGCTACACCTACTCAAGATAAAAATCCACAGCAACGAATCATGCGATTACTTCGATGATAATTGTCCTTTTTGAGTGTGATATTCTAAAGATGAGAAGCTGCAAAAGAATATTAAATGATGTTTGTTTTGTTGTACAACGAAAGTACCTCGATGGATATCTAGGCGAAAAAAGTGTGCTTGATATAATTTTTGCAAGGTTAGATTGAATTGCTTGTAATGATGTGATCATATTTTGATATATTGTGGTTATAATTCACTAAGAGCATTCCAACTATTCATAATCTGAAGAAACCGTTCCCTTTTTAAGTATTACCCAGTTTTTCTTTTCTCAACTTTCCTTTACGATAATCCTCTTCGAAATTTAATAAATCTACGTCTTTGATCTCTTTTATGGGTGCTAATTCATCAAGTTTTTGTCCATTAGCTGCAATTTAAAAAATTTATTTATTATAATGCCAAATAATCGGTTTACAGAATTCGATACCAGAACAGGAAGAATGTATCAATGAATATCAGAAATTTACTCTTAAAAATATCAATCCAGAATTGTTAATCCATCAGCTAAAAACAGATATATAATTATATTAAGAAATCAGTATTTTTTACAGATCATTGAGCAATGTCGCTGTTAATTCAACAATAATTGTTCATTGTAATTGGCATCCAAAGAAGAAAAAAGCTGAAATTACAGAGTTTGTTGATTTATGAACCATTCTCACAATTAAATTGGACGAAGTGAGGGGCTTGCTTTAAAAATTATAATTTACAGTCAGAAGACCATTTAATGGGTTCACCTGGTACAAACTATCTTGTATTGGCGGCTGAGCCCAACAAACTCTGCTGATCTACACATTTAACTATTCACAATGAATGTTTCTAAATAAATTACTGGGGCTTCGTATTTCTAGGTTATGTTTCTAAGTGTTTACTTCACAATTTCGATTTTTTGCTTTGGTAGTTTTTCTTGAGTTTTTTCGTATTTACAGAGATTTTTGAGCCTTTGCTTAGTACTTTTGTAATAATTGAGTTCTTATCTTCTAAAGTGTCTTATTTATCGATAAGTGTATGCTGATATTTCCATATAATGTGGGTGCAGTTATTTTTATAACAAAAATAAATTATCAAAAGAAAGTTTGAAAATATTGAAAAGCAGACAAAAGCAATCATTTCAATTGAGAAAGAAAAAATGAAAAAATAAATGAAATTTATTGTTCATTGTTCTGCTATAATTCTTTCACATTATTTCATATATTTTTAGTTTCATTTTAATTGATTTTGTAATAATTAACGATTAAAAATAGCATGCAATTGTTATTCATTTACAAAGAAAAACAACTTGCGGTTAAATTAAATTTTATCATCTTCATTTTTGAGTTTATCAGAAAAATCAATGCATAATTTTTTATCAAGAACTATTTAGAACAAAATGTGTACAAAACAATTACGACAAGCAGTATTATCACGAACATAACTTAGAAATGCGAAAACCTTGTTTGATTTGTCCTGGTTAATTGATTTTCATAGATACGAAAACTGACTTTGAAATGATCATAACCTCAAAATAGAAACAACATCAGATCATCTTTCGCAACAAAACATACCATCTTCATCATATAAATAGCATTTGGAATTACAGTATTAACAATTATTGCTGTAACAATTACACGCAGCAGAGAATTGGATAATTAGGAAAATAGATGAGATAAAAAGAATACCGTCGAGAACTAAGGGAAATAACATAGAAAATAAAGATATCAGAGAAGTAACGGAACAGAAAGAAACTATAGTGGAAATAAAATAATGAATTCTGCAAAATAAAAAAAAAACAGAGTGGAAGACTAAGATATGCATAAACTAAATAAGTAAGATGGTACATAACAGTGCAATCAATAGTATCAGTGGCAACTCTAATAGAATTGAAAAAATTTACATGTGAAGCTGAAAACACAAAAAAATCAGAATTCATTGAATGCCTTCAAAGGTAAATTCGGAAATTATGTTTCGAGTTAGATAGATGTTTATGTGGCACATGACTATTGATGACAGCAATTGTGGCCGTTCCAGCATCCTCTATTTGTAAATTTCTTAAAGTGAAGTAGATAACAAGGAAGATACAGAGAATAAGTAAGAGTAGGTTACCGAAATATCAAGTGTAAATGATATAGTAGATGTAAACTTTGTTCAAACAAGGCTCTACGAATATTAATTGAAAATATAAAATTGAAATTCAAATAATTATCTTTGGAGGATAAAATGCTATAAAATTTTTAATAAAACTGGTTTGGTTATATATATATATATCAAGAATGATGAATGCGAATTTTGTGGGTAGGTACTAGAGACACAACAGAATTTTAATAATCGATAGTTAACTTTAAAATGTTGCTTGTTAGTGGATAATTTCCCTTTGAAGGTTTTTCTTTTGAAACAATCTTGATGAATGGATTTGGTAGAATTGAGTCTCTTTTCTTTTCCTCATAAATGATCTTAATTTTTGGGCCAAGAAATTCTTAAGAAGTCTTCGCTAATGTCATATGAAGATCTAACTCGGTCGA
Organism: Diorhabda sublineata; assembly: GCF_026230105.1. Taxonomy (NCBI): domain Eukaryota; kingdom Metazoa; phylum Arthropoda; class Insecta; order Coleoptera; family Chrysomelidae; genus Diorhabda; species Diorhabda sublineata. Next base: position 6,070,020 of record NC_079479.1, read on the forward strand.
TAATAAGTGAAAAACCTATTAATTTATTGATAAGATTATTGAATAATTTGAAAAATATTGCTTAAAAGTTTAGTTGTGATAAAAGTGTCTATTTTATTGTTAACAAAATATATTTCAATCAATGGCTTATTATAACTTACAGCAAAATATTCAGACATATTTTCTAAATGTTTTGATGTATCTATTTTCATAAGATTCTTATATATACGAGGTAACTTATCGGTTTTATAACAAAAATAACTTATTGCTTTTTATTTGTGGATATTTTAAACTGTTTACCTCATATATGTATATTCATGCGTAATAATTTTGTGTCATACTTACACATCAATTCTAAAAATAAAGGGTGAAATATATTGAAACAGTCTCATAATTATCACAAGTTGATCTAACATATAGGTGCAGTACATGTAGAACATTTTTTTCTTAGTAATGACGAATAAACGTCATCATTTCCAGTTAAATCACTTGGAAACTATAAGTATACAGTGTGTCGTATTTAGAATGAAGTCACCTTCATATTTTCATTGTTTGGAATAAATTTTACCCAGTATACAGTATGATGGGCATCAATTTGAAGATAACCAGATAGTGGACAAATATGGCCAGTTTTTTATATTTTGTGCCTCATCAGAGAGATTCATTCTGAGGTATTCTATTAAGAGCAGGATACTTCTAAAAAGTCGCTGAGGAGATAAAGAACCGATAAATCTCGTTCTAGACTCTATGAGCAGTCTAAATTTATATATTTGATAGTGCTGAATCCAAGTACAATTATTTATTTGTTAAATTGAGGAAATATGATGAAAACTAACTATCAAACTAGTACGAAGTTGGGAGAGTATTTGACTAAAAATTAAAAAAAAAACTTTTTACATGAAATGAAATAATTATATCTTTAGTCCAAACAGAAAGTACTCGGGAAAAAATTAGGTAGAGCTGAATTTTACCCATTTGAAAGAATATTAATTTTTACAAAATACCCCTAAAATCCCCTGGGGGCTTTCTCTCCCAGCTCCCATCAAATTTTCAAAATGCCAACATTCACGGAAACTCTAATAACTGAAAAATAGTCCAATAAGATCGTGTTTTTTTTGTTTTGTGTGTTATTAAATTTAGATTTGAATTATTTGATTAATTTGGAAACATATGCCTCAATTTTAATTGCTTTTTATAAAAATTTATATTTTTAATGAATATAACCCAAAATGACCGCTAAAATATTAGTTTTCTAGTCACATTAAAAATGAAATTCAAATAAGAAAATTAAAAATTTGGTTTTTAACATACGTATATCAATCTTTCAATCCTTGAGATTGGAAAATTATTTACAATTTCTACTTTATGGTGGTTTAGTTATCATTTACTCTAGGTGGTTAAATTCCTTTCGGAAGAAGTCGCAGTTATCTAACTGTACTCCAAATATCATTTATGAAAGTGTTGAAAATGTCACTGCATGTTCTTGTTAATAGATACAGAAGATAATAAATGAGCTAAATACTCTGTATAAAAGTGTGAATATTTGAATTTAAATTCTTTCATTTAACGAAAATATGAAAGTGCCTGAATCTTATATACAAATATCTGATAAATGACATCTCAAATGATTCATAAAAATGTTGGTGTAAGAATAGCACAAGATCCAAATGTAAAATTTATGCGTTATATTTTGTTAAATATTGTAAAAAAATGTCCTCGTTGTTAAAACTTGGATTTATGTAAAAAGAGCTTTGATTTTGCTACATTGGCAAAAGTGTAAAGTTTTAGTGATTCTCTGTATATTATATATAAAAAAGTACTAGATGATTGTACGGTGTGTGTTGAGATAGGAAGATGTACCTTATTTGTAAAGTAGTAGTTCTAATCGAAAAATTAGAAGGAAAATTATAAATATTACATGAAAAGATATTTCTAAATGTGTAAAATAAATATACATAACAAATTCATATTTTTTCATTTTCATCACCTTTTACAACCTGACAAATATTTTGTTGGATATCAAAAGAGTTTGCGACAGACTTCTAAAGTTGTTTCGGGAAAATTCCTTTAAAAAGTAGCTTTCCATTCATTGCATCACGAATACCTGCTTAAAAAATATTTATTCTTCCAATTATTATCATTTTATATATATAAGTGAAAAGAAATAATACACCAGCACTTTTTCCACTTTACCACAATTGCGACAAAACTTTTCATGACAAAAACTGAAGAAAAATAAGATTCGGCGTATTTTAATAGAACAAATACCACGAGAACTGTGTATAGCTTTGAACTTACAAAACTTCCTGAGAAGGGCTTCAGATGCACCAGGTAATTATGATAGAATAAAATCGATAAAATTCAGATTTGATGAATTTTGACTTTTCTAATCACTTCTATTGAGATGATTAGGTTCAGTTTCGGCACTTAATATGATCTTCGTAATTTTTTCTGTATTATGACCTCTTTTTGACGATAAAGAAACTTAATACAATTCTTCTAACCAAAAAGAAGCTACGAAGGCCTAAGCTAACATGAAAAACATCGATTTTTTCTGAAGACGATACATTATTTAACTTACTGTATGACTAAGAACAAATTAATCAGTGCTAGTATGCTTGATTGAGTTTTAGTAAGGATACAAGCCAGACCACAAGCTGAAAAGCAAGACCAGGTTGATTTTGGGCTTACATACTTGGTCTTGGACTTGGTTTTGTAATGTCATGTTCTTGATCTTGGTGTGTCTTTAAAAATCTTATATATTTGCTAAATCTCTAATATTGCTAATTTTAATACAAGAAAATTGTTGATGTGTGAATTGTTGTATATTTACAATATTAACCAATACTTAAAGCATTTCATCACAAACTTCTACTCAATACTAGAATTTTTTGAATATTGTAAGAGATTTTATTACACACCGAATTGATTTTTCTTACTTACAATGGCCATTTAGTTATGGTTTTAGTCTTTCAAGCTGTCAAGTGATCGTAATCTTGAAAGAACAAAATCAAATATTACTTATTCCTAAATATTTTGAAGAAGAGCATATCAATGTGAGAAAAAGTAATTTTGCAATATTTCTGACAGTAATAGATGTATCTCAATACACTATGCCAAAGAAAAAAAATAAAATTATGACTACCATACTACCATAGAAAGAGCTACGTCTCAACTTTCTTATTACAATTTAATTTGCATAAAAGGCTAACATTATTGTATGATTTTGATATTTATTATACAAGAACAGATGGAATAAGTCGTTTTATTATTGATAATAATAATGAATTCGATAATTAGAGTAAGGATACGTTAAATTTTGACCGGAGAAACTTGTTTCCGCATAATGACTGAGGAATTCTCTGGAGAATAATAATAAAATAATAGTAGATTTAATTACTGTGAATCGGTTAGATTTTTTAAATGTTCAACCATTGAATCAAAAACTTTCTTACAGTTTTTTTAAAGAAAGAAAAAATAATATCGCATTTCCAAATATATTTTCCATTTATTTAAATCTCTTTTTCTCTTTTTCACTTCAATGAGTTGAATATCTCGTTTTATTGGTGATTGAATTCCTAGACCCAAGATGTTTATTTAGTATGCATCAAAATGAAAGTTGAGTCTACCAGATTCAGTCAGAAAATACACTAAATTATTCTATTACAAACAAAAGCACAATGAAAAGCCTTGACTGGAAATATTATTGATGGGCTTCTTTCGAGATGGATTTCATTAACTTTCATCTGCCCCATCAAATGTCAGGAATAGTAAAAAATGTTTTTTTTTCACCTCTTTTCCATTTTTGGGTAAATCTAAAAAGTATATAGTGCCAAATCTAATGAATAACTTGATATGTGAAACTTTCAGGTGAACTTGCCAATCAAAAGCATCTTGTTGCAAAACGTTTTGTAGTAGTGGAGAAAAAAGCTTGAATTCTTCATCTCCACATATTACTGCGCAAAAATTCCAACTCCCCCTTATAAAATCCAAAAGTTACTTCAGTTGGAACGTACTCTAATTGCATTATGCCCTCTCAATCGAAATAAGCAATGATCATCATGCTCGACTTTGATTAAGAGCGAAGTTAGTCACGGAGAATATAGAATTTCTATTTCAAGATGATAGATATGGGCCTTACATTGATCTCATGTTAGAATTTTGATAAGGAAATCTGGACGTGCACGTACACAACTTCTCGACGATTTTCTCTTTTTCATCAGTTAAAATTCACGGTACTGTCTCGTCACATTTCATGATTAAGAATTAAAATGGGACATTCATTATGCTCTTGCACAGATGTTACAGTTTTTGAACATTTTCATCTGTTTTGGTGATCAGAGGTCTGAAATATGAAATACTGAAAGCCAAAATCGAAATGGAGTATAAGGTCCATGAGGAATGAAAACAGACAAGTTTAATAAAATTCCAAAGAACATAAGCAAATAATATAACAAAAACTGAAATAAAACGGCTTACTGCTACGAAATGTCCAAAACAGGGTGTTGCTTGTCGCCGAATCCATTAATGACCTACTTAGAGCATACACTATAGATGTGGGAGCAGAAATGCAGTGGAATGGGAATATTTCCTAATGATCATCATTACGGCATAGATGCTTTGCTTCGCAGGCTATCAAGGCTATCAAAAACTCATAGAAGAGTATAAGAAATGGGGTCTCGAAGTAGACATAAGAAATAGTGAATGGGAAACAGTCCAAGATATCGACCTGGAGGACAGGGCACACATAAAATACCGCGAGGAATACAAGTATCAGGAATGAAAATACCACAAAACGGAACACTCGAAATTTGAATATTATGGTACCAAATCAAAAATGGTATCAATATCAGAAAAAAAACAACTAATATATATAGCACGATCTTTAAGAACATTGTAATATATGGTGGCAAGTGTGAAAGATCAAACAATTTATGGAAAATCTGCGAATAGCCTTCTGGAGAAGAGCATCTGGCACATCCGGGAGAGATTATATAAAAAATGACAGAATTAAGAAAATCACAATCACAAAACAACTGGTATCATCATTTGCAAAGAATGCCAGTGTACAGGAGATTCTTCTTATTCACCTTTACTACATCATTAAACTATAAACAAATAAGTAGTGGACTGTATTTACTATTTAACTAAATTGTACTTTGAAACTAACACATTTATCCACTCTTGCTAATTGACATCAACCAAAATACATAATATATAAATATATTATAAGATAATGGCGCGATAATAATCACACGCACACTACCAATGCCAAAAAGCAAGTGTTACATTTCTTTTTCTATTTATCTTTCGGCCCAGCGTTAGCCGACGGGAGACAAGCAAAAAAAGGTCTAAAAATAGAAACCACAATACAGCTTGTTGCCATGATAACAAAATTCAGTATATGCGGCGAACAGATTAATAACAAGAAAGAAATATACATATATACGAGGTGCGTTCACAACAGTCAGACAACAGAATACCCAAACAGATCCTAAAGTTGACAGCACAAGAAAAAAGGAGAAGAGAAAGACCACGAGATAGCTTGAGAGAGGGTATAGATAAGAAAACGCACAACAATGAACTAATATAAAACCTATGGGAGGATAGGCGGTTAGAAATCGGAAAACGTCTTGTCTTTGCCAACTATTTTATGACTAATATAGTTTATAACATGCCTCTAACAAAAGTGACATTAAATTATTTCTTGACAGATGATCGCCAACCTCAAAAATTTTCTATGAAGGTCATTCTATGGATTATAATTCTGCCAAAGAGTTAATAGTTGTGAATAATTACCTGTTCAAAATAATCAGTATATTGATGAAAAACTAATTCAAATATTGTAATTTATGCATAACTTCCAGATTTTCGAAAACACAAAATCAACCTTTATAACGACATAACCTATCAAAATTCAACGCCATTTGTAATGCTGTAACTTTCGTTTGGATGTATTTTAAATTCAAAATAACAAATGATAAGCAAATAAGATCAATAAACTCCCAAGTTTGTGTCTTATTGACACAAGATTTTTTTAACGTAATGAGTCAAGAGTTCATGGGAACTGTATTTTACTACATTTCTTGTTCAATTGATAGAAGTAATGCTCTTAACATCTTCATATATATAATTTCTTCATTTTTACATTTTATTTCGATCATAATTTCAGTCCTTGAATTTAATGATTCTTTGACATTTATTGTTTCAAGTTGAAAACGGAAATTGCTTTTGTTCAAGATACATATTTCACGACAGACAGTAATCTCACTAAAGCAGCTACAGTAGCAGACTGGCAGGACGGAATGAGATCAAATTTGTCTCTATCTGTCAGAACATACGTAGTATGTACATACTAGTTGAAATATAGATGCATTATGAGTGAATCCTGCTATAAAATATGTATTACTTCAGGCCTTGTATTATCTGAGGACTAGTATTTGTTAATACCAATTTAACCTCATTGTCACTTTATGCTTGCTTTAAGTACAATAGCTAACTGCAAGTTTCATAATCCTACCCTAACTGGCACTTAAACTGAAGGTTTCTTTAGATTAACATAGTTGTTAAAGTGAACTAGTCCTATAATCAATTTTCAACTGCTTTAAGACGTTAAAGGAGGTTGACAATACCCTGTTCTTTTCCAATATGTTTTGTGAATAACATTTCTTTTGGCTCGATCTCTGGTGGCAAACCGTTGTGTTTTGTATTTGCGATTTTAACTCTTCAATTTAATTATTCTACTACATTTATTGTATTCACGTTTTCCAATTTTGTATCTACGAGTGCAATATCCGCTGGCACCCACTAAAAGATATTCTTCCTCAAACTACCTTCTCAAAGCACAGTTATTGAATATTGTCTCTTCTCGTGAATGCATACGATGAATCCGATGCATCGGATATACAGTTTGTACGTTTAATGCGAAAAGCTCCTAAAAATTCTACGTTTTCGTCGTGTGGTGTCAATATATTTTCCGTCTTCGGATGAGCTTGATGTCGAACTTTACGTAACACGATATTTAGCTATTATGCCATAAGCCTTTCATTTTTTAGAACTTCTTAAAAAGACGCCTGAGTCAGCTCAGAATTCAAACACCTTTACCTTAAAGTTCAAATTAAAAGGACTAAATGGCAATTGTGAAACGTGCGAGTTAATTTAATGGAAACTTCAAATTTAAATATTCCTTTGAATGTATTATGAAACTGGCCTTGAGTATATTTTCCAAATAATATCTTTACTTTAATTTTTCAAATAATTTTAATCTTGTTTTTGGAGATATGAAACTAGAAATGTTATTTTTATTTTGTTAATTATTATTCCTGTTCTAATTTTTGCTTTAGTATTGAGACATAGGAGTGACGCCTTATCGTCCAGCCATCAAGTATTTTAATATAAGTAAATATCGGTAAATTTAACAGTGTCGTAGTCTTTATCGTTACACTGGCATCAAGTAGTCGCGAATGACATAGCTTTTTATGTACCCTCAATACTTTAAATATCGGCGACTGACACAAAAGTAGAAATTTCAAATAAAGCGGTACCTCTGGTCATTAATTTATTAAAATATTTACAGTTGTTAACTGTAACGTATGAATCTTAGTTTATTAACTTTTACCTATTAAATTTAGTAATTTACTTGATATTATAATTTCATTCATAATGATATACTACGGTTTTTCCATTACAATTTATCTTCATGATCAAGCAATCATTGTGTAATTTAATTACCCAGAAAAAAACATCGAATGTCAAAGCTGCAATTTAATTCTAATCACATATACGAATACAAAACTACAGCCTATATCAGCTGGAAACTATACACACAACAATAATTTGACCCTTGATTTATTAGAACAATATACACTAGTTTACACATTTTCACTTTTGTATATACCCGAAAACAAATGTTTACAAACGTATTACGTAATCTACCTTCCTTAAACCTAATAATTATTTTTAATTTTCAACCCTTCATGATGATTAATATCTAATATTCGTCAATTGTTACATAATGTACGATATCTCTTCTCAAATCCAATTGAAATGTTGAGTAGTAAGTACAAATGATGTTCAAAGGAAAGATGACAAATCATTCTTTGAATAATGTATATCTTCATCATTTTTGATTTCCTATTGCAAACCAAGATAAAAAGTGGGTACGACATGTGTTTTGCGTAAGTTATTGAAATATTTAATTAAAATAGTCAACTAGAGATATCACAATTCCTTCCGTTTGTTTCACTAACATTATAGAGAGAACCCAGGATGAGAGTGACTATTACGGAGACAGTGGGATGCAATGTTAACAATAAGGTATTTAGACCAGGGTAGAAGCCTCTAAAAATAATAAAAATTGATCGGTTTACCTCGATTTACAGCTAAACTACAATTTTTAGATATTTATTTAAATTTTGGTCTCTAATTACCTTTAGTTTATCAATGTAACATGGAATCTGACATTATTTAGTGTAATTATTGTGTAAAATTTTAATAAATCGCTGAGAATTTCACAAATCCTAAAAAAATTAGAGATTTTTTGGTAATATTTCTTATATAATCAGAAAGTAGAGATTTCAACGAATAAAATCTCACAGACATCTTAAAATTGTTGAAATTTTACTAGAGAATCTTCGATTAAATTACGGGACTTCTTCGATATTTGGTCAAAATAAGGTTAAAAAATAAATATTTCGAATCAAATATATCATAGGGTATTTGGGGCATAAAAAGGTAAGTTTTCACGAAATCTCGTTAAAAAAATGTTTTTAGTAAAAGATGAAAATAAAAAACCAAAAACTTAATACATAAATTTTGCGTTTTTTCATAAGACTTTGCCGAAAATCCAGATAAACCATTTTGTACCCTTATAAACTCACCCGATTCCCATCCCCCACCTCATATCACCCGTAAATCATTTTTCCCTTAATTTTTATCATATTCTTTCCTTTTCCAAAACGTTTCATCTTACTTTTATTTTTTGTTGGTTTCAAAAATTATTGGCCCTGGTAAATAGTAAAAGTTGATTCTTCCGTCAAGACAATTTTACATTCGACATATCTAATTTGTTAACCTGAAATATCTCGTCCACGTACATAAATGAGGTTTAATTATAATTTTTCAAAACAGAAAGGGAATACCAATATTCTTTTGATATTTCGGGACATTTTGAATAGTCCAAGAGCTAGCTACATAAAAAAGAATCGAAACGGTTCCCAAGATCAGAGCCTGAAAGTTGTGAGTTAAACATCATTAAATGGCTACTCTGCCGGTGTGAAACGTTTGCGTATGGAAATGCCAGCCGGTTTTCCACGTTGTATGACTTGCGAGAAAAATCGAAACGGTTTCCACGTAAAAATTGTTTAGAAATGTTCTTAAGGTCTTAACTAACAGCGGTAAAGCAGTGGCAGAAGTTTAGTCGTACAAAAAACCCTTGCCAGAGGCGATTGAAAAGTGTCGGAAAACTCCCCCGAAAAATCGATACGGATCCCGCGCCCAACTTTTTTCCCAACATTCTTTAGCTCTTAACTAAGAACTGTGCGTGATGGCAGAAGTTTTGGAAGACAATAAACCCTCGGCAGGGATTATTTTGACGGAAAATGTTAACAAATACACGATTATTTGTTAAGTTTGCAAGTTGAGGCTAATTTTATGTATGTTATTACAATTATTTTCAAATTCTACCCCAATTTAAACGCTTTCTTTTATCTGTTTCCAAAACGTAATAATTTCTAGAAAACCACTTGAAAACTATAATATGTTGAAAATAGATGTTTCAAAGATGAGGCGGCGGAGATCTTTGTGGATGATATCCATCAATTGATATTTTTTTGAGTGCTGACGAAGACGATGTTGAAAAAGAAGCAATTCTATTTTCTAATAGAATTTACATTCTACATTTTTTCTACTCTATTACAAAATGGTTCATTGAACGTTTATTTCTTATTTTGAATGCCTTGATACTGAACACCCCAAAATATTTCATATAGATTGGATTAAATCTTTATTGCACCGTAAAATTGTTTTTGTAAGATTGCCATTGTTTTGGAAATCTGAAATTACTAATCACTGTGTACAAATCCAAATTAACGTAGTAATTTTCTCAGATAATTCAAAAAAATTTACTGAGGTGAGGTGTATTTTACGAACTTTAAATATGAATCTTATTTGGTTAGTAATTATACAGAACTATTTATTATTTTTCTATAACAAACTCTGAAGTTTTACTTTTTCTTCTTCTTATCCTTTTCTTTATAATTAGCATTTTGATCTACTGTTTTATAGTAAAATTATACAAACATTTTGTGATTTGAGTCACTATAAAAATATTGACTAGATGGCGGTAGCTATGTCGATTGATTTACGCTTGAGTCTATAGCACTTGCGTTAAAACTTCCTACACATTTTTGGTGAAATTTCCTGAGACATTTTCAACACTGTATATTTTCAACTATATAAGAGTGTTGAGTGAAAAGTTTCCGACCTCAACCTGAAGGTGTCAGCACTTATCAATATAAGTCGAGATTTTTCTGAACTCGAACTCGATCGAGCTATAATTGAGTATTTTTCTATTGAAAGACAATACGCCTACGCAAATGGTAAAGTGGCTAAACACTGTGTACGGAGACCCTGTATTATCATTGAGATCGTAACATTTTGAGCACTTGAATTCAAACGTGGCTGTATCAGCTTGACTTATGTCGAACATGCACGACTGCCAAAAACTGCGACCACCGGCGATATCATCAATAAGTTCACCAAATGGAACCGGCTGACCGTTAGATTAGATTAGAGAGATAGAAGAGGTTATCGGCTTGTAAAAAAAAACGCATTTGCGATATACTGACTGAAGAATTATGCATTTGTAAGCTATCCGGCCGTTGAGTGCCTCATTGACGCGATTCAAGCACAATTCGTTGTAAGTAAGTATCACTTACAAGAGAGAGATTGTGAGTAGACGAAAACGTGAAGATCTATGTTTAAGAGAAAGATGACAACAATTATTTGGATGGGTTAAAAGGTTAGAGTATGGATGGACTAAATGTATAAACTTAAAAGATGAATATGGTAGAAAAAAATATGTTTGTATCTTGTTTCTTTGCTTAAAAACTTTTCCCACAAACCTTTAAAGCCAACTTCTTATTTTCTATTAGAATTGATATTGCAAGTTTATCAATATTATTAGAGAAAAATCATTAGAATGACGATAATAATGACCGAAATCTGCATCAAATATTCCAATATCGTTATTTTTTTGTAACTTTTAGGTACATTTTCACATACAACTATTAAAACAGCAGAGAGAGGCAGAATTCACTCCTTATACCGAATTCCTCTCACATTTTTCGTATTTTCCGCATAACCGAACATTAGGTCCAATGTTACTAATTCAAAAATATCTTCCCTATAATTTAGCAACAGCGTTTCCTTTCTTTGTAGGTTATTTCTTCTGTGTTTTGTACGTATATTCGGAGAGGGGAATATTCAAATGAATTTAAAATCGATTGCCTTCAAACTTCTAAATGAACGGATTAATATTTTAACATTTACAACTTTTATATCTCTCGTAAAACCTTGAATAATTTGAATTATTATTATTCCAATCAGAAGAGAGGAATGTTATTCAATCAGGAACATTCAAAATGTTATTGCATCAATAACCTTTGAAATTCATCATTTTTTTCCTATATTATGTCAATAATTAATGAAATGTATAATCTGAAAGTCTTTGTAATTGATATTTGGTGTATTCCAACCCACCAAAAAACCGTCCTTAGTACGGTGACGATTCTGCGCAATAGAGATTACGTGTTCCAACCGGGCGGTTACCGTTATACGAACGATTCTGTTTTGCGTTCCAACCGACTTTGGTATCGTTTGTGTATCGTTTCAGAGACGGTCTTTTCGATACTTGGTTGATAGCAAGTTCTGTTATAAGAACCGTGCATAGTCGAAGATTGCGCAGAAAAATTTATAAACGCTTCCGGTAACCGTTCCAAGTACGATCCCAACTAGCAGGTTGGAACAAAACCTTTTGAACTACGCTTTTTAACATTCCCCATTATTCCAGCAGCGCTGGAAGGTTTTATTGATTCCTTCTGCATGAAACGATATACTGTCCTCCAAGTTATTTCTTCATTGCAGTGAACAGATGATAATCTGAAGGTGCCAATTCCAGGTTTAAAAGAGGATTTTAAATCACATCTCATTTGAATTTGCGCATAACATTTTTTATCTTTAATCAATTGGTACAATTGTAAAACTGGAATTCAGAGCGCTCTGACAAACGTAGTATGTACCTTCTTAGATATACAACAACCGGTCAAAATAGTATTATATGCGAGAGGAGTAGATAGGGCAACCTCCAGATGGATGGTGCAACTACTATCTTCTAGAACAGCAGAAATGAAAGTAGGGCAAGACACCATTTCAATTACTGCGAACAGGGAATATCCACAATCCCCACATAAGTGGGGATACGACTTGTAGTTGTGGACGAACATGAACTCTAACTGAATTTGGCACAACCTCTCAATAATATACGACAGACTCATATATGCAAAAGGATGCAGAATACACTCTGTGACATTGCTCAAAGAGGACTCAACTATACAAATAGGTGGTGACAATCGGTGAGAATAAACGTGAATCTGAATAGAACCTACCTAATTTCTTTCAATGGGAAGAAAAAACTTAACATCAAACCCATCAAGCTAGATGGGCAAGTAATTGAATGAAACACAGAGAAAAAATATCTGGGACTCATATTAGATAGTAAACTTTTCTGGAACAAACACGAATAAGAGATAATCAATAAAGTCACAAAAGCCCTGAGGGTTTGCAGAAACTTTGCAGAGAAAAATTGGAGTTGTAAACCAAAGATACTTCTGTGGATGTACACGGCAATTATGAGACCAATCACCACATAAGGGGCAGTGATTTGGGGTACTGGAACTAGTCTGAATACTACGAGGAACAATCTTTCAAAGGTACAAAAACTGGCTTGCTTATTTGCAACTGGGGCTATGAAATTATGCCTAACAGTTCCACTAGAAGTGATTCTAAATCTTTAGCAGCAGTTTGGGATTAACTAGAAAAATTTAACGAGCTAGGCAAGAAAAATCAAGTTACCCTAGAATGGATTTCGGGACACACCGGAGTGAAGAGAAATAAAATAGCTGATAAGCTCGCTAAAATGGGGGCAGTGAAGCCCTTTATGAGTCCTGAACCCTTATGGCATTGGAAAAGAAGGTAGATAGGAGCCAAACCAATTTTTGGGACATCCTACAGGGGCTGACATAGACAACTCTCCTGGAAAACTATAACCAGACCAGAGAATATATGCTGAATGTGTCAACCCTAAGTAAGAACAATCTACCAATACTGACAGGAGTCCATCGGGGCGCTGTAGTCTCAATAAATATCTGAAAACGCTAGACCAGATAATGAGGCATACACAAACACTACGGAGCTCCAGAGCACTACATCTGGGAACGCATGAAATAGAAGACGTAGATCTTTGGCAATTAAAGCCATTCCACATCCTAGAAGTGGGATTAACAGATCAGCTGTAAACATTAGGCTCCCCAGTATAGCAGCAAGAAAGGTGACATAATAGATAATAGATCTGGGTCGCAGTGTATATGATACCCCAAGAAACAGGAAAGTTTGTTCTTCATGACTCTTGGAATTCCTCGAACCTTCAGTTATATTCATACTTTCAGTTTAGTAATTATAGCTACAGTTCCTTGAAAGTATCATCAGAATTATGAACTACGTAATTTGTGCTAAAAATATTTTTTAATATTGTTATCTTGAGAGGATTGAAAGATGCAAAAACAAATTTGTTTCATTTTTCATTTATATTTGAAAAAAATGCTGTGATTTCTTGAATCGATGACGAATAATCATTTTTCTACTATTTTGTTATGATAATCACATCATCATCAATCAAATCCTTTTTCTTTTTGTGTCATGCAATGTTAAGTGATAAATTAATCAAACGGTGAACCGAGAAATGAAAACTTGGTTTCTATTATTGCATTCAATGGAAATAATAAAACAGGGTAACTGTCCATGACTATTTTCATTAGTGAATTTTATAGTTGGATATTCTCAATCAGTTCTTAGATAAAACCACTGATAAGTTATTGCCAATAGCTGTTCCTTCATCCAACTTTTCGGTGTCTTTTTTAGTTTTATAGTCATTTTATTCAACGAATTTTTGACATTATAATTGCTCTGTCTTTTTTGCTTGCTCACAACTAAAAATAATCATTTCCAATAAGACAAATAAATCAACCAAGACCGCCATCAAACTTCGAAGAATTTCATTTGGGAAGTAGTATGAGCTAAACCTCTTATAGATAAAACTGGGCAACGTTGATCTAAGAGGTCATCTCCATGTATCACAGACGAACCGATCTGTCGCTGGGGCTTGAAGAAGGAAAAACTGCAGACCACGTTATCCATTAGTGTTCGGTACTTAAATACATATGCAAGTCTCATAGTTTGTCCAGTGATGATAAAAGGTTCAAATATTGGTGCCTAATTTTATTCGGTCATCGGCCTTTGGTAATTTGGCGCAACTGTTAATGACAGTCCTTTGTCCGAACTATGAAAGTAGTGAACGAATTATTTAATCACTATGTGAAGATCAGCACTCATCAGAGATTGATTACCACCCCGTGATTGAAAATGGATGATTTGTCAGTCTTAAGAAAAGTATACCTTTTAATCCACTACACCTTTACTTATAATATTGTTTAGTATAAGGCATCTTGTGCCAAACATTTTATCATTATTACCAGCAAATTCGCACAGCCAATGGTTATATTTCAAAACACAGGTATCGGGTATTATTTTCGATACTCGGGTAGACCCGGGTACTCGGGTATCGTCAAAAAATAATAAAAAAAACTTCAACTTTCTAAATAATTGAAATAAACTTGTTCTAATGCGTTCAAACAAAAATAGACTTAGTTTTAATATAAAAATAAATAGGAAAAATAAAAGACATCTAATAAAAAAAGCGCCAAGGCGTTAGGAACGATCTGACTATTTTTTGCTTTTGTAACGAAACAGGAAACAGAGAAAGCCCGTTCGCTGTCTGCTGGTTTTGTACAGCTAATTTAAATTATGAGTGTGTCTATTCGTGACCTAGTAAATATGAAACAAGAATTTAAAACATTAAAATAGCTTTAGGCAATTCACTTGATGTAAAGGTAACAGGACAGTAAATATTTTCAAAGTGCAAACAGTCTTATAGATCTTCAATCTGTGATGCTTTCTTCCAGTGCTGAATACAATTCATCCGACAAAGAAGTTCGAATTCTACGAATCCGACCTATTGCTTCGCATGTTAATAAAGTCGCATCCGCACTCGTGCGAGAATCGCGCACGTAGCACCCGCGAAGCATGAGTGTGGATCCGATTCGCATATTCCTCGCGGCTTCTCCGAAAATTGTCGGTTTTTGTTTCGCGATAAAGGGCTATCAGGCGCGAAGCGCGTGCGAACACAAGACTCCACATTCGCAGGTTGTTCAGTCGCAGTTTTCGCTATCTATACCTACTACAAATATACTGCGATTGGAAAAATAATAAGACGTGAATATGCGCGAACGATATTGTGAGCCCGACATGAACCTGCAAGTGTAGACTGTTGGAAATTTTATTCGCGATTCGCGCTGCTTTCCACAACTTGATTCGAGCGCCATAACATCTTTTGGGCACAGTGCTTCTACTACCAATTTAATTGAATTCAATGTTAGTACTAATTTCATCTCACCAAGAGTTTTCTAATACAATTTACCCCTCTACAAATAATTATAACTATTGTACCAGTGTGTTTGCACATCCAATAGCAATCACAATTTTTAACCTATTTCAATATTTTCAAAAATCCTTGAAATACAGTATTTTTTAGAGGACTTTTCGGAAATGTTTGTCACTTTGGACACTTGCCAAATATAAAGAGAAAATTCGTATTTTTCATTAGCAGAATTATCATTCCCAGAGTCTGAAATTTTTGTAATTTCAAGATAATTTTCTGCAGTTTAAATATCTAAGTGTAAATGACTTCTGAAATAGCTAAGCGGATGGAGTGATTTATATACAATAGAATTTCATATGAGATTTCCTTTTCAAAATTTTTCATTACAAATGCGCCATCTGTTATTTACCATTTTCGGAATCTGTTTCCAGATCTATGATTTTTTTATCCATAGTAACTTAAAAACAAAATATAATCGCTGAAACAAATATATTTAACAACATAATATCAATCCACAATCCACTGATGGACCTTCTGTTACATAAAATATTTAGGCCTGACTACTCGACTTTTGGGCACCAGTGTCAATACTGTTTTTAAACGCATTTGCTCTTCCATTTCTTTAGGCGAAAACAAATTATTCAAAAATAATAATACCCGACCCGGGTATCTGGGCCCGAAAACCCCAATTCCGAACCTTCCTCCTAAATCGAACGTATCTATTGGTCCCCCCCCTATGTGAAAAAATGAAAAATCCAGCTTTTTCTACTCGAATTATTTTTCCGCTTATTACCTTCGAATCCTACTCCTGAAAATTATTTACACTAATCTTTAATGAACACATTCTGTTTCCAATGATTTTATCTCTGTAATCTTGTCGACGGGCAGTCTTTTCAATTTTTTCGATCTCAATTGGGCCACATAGAGATAGTCACGTGGCGCAAGTACAAACCCTCCTGTTGCAGAACGTGTGTTGCTGATTAATGCGTATTCAGGGTGCTTAAAGGTCATATAAGCAACACGTAATATTAAATTCAAGATATACAGGATGGTTTATTATATTTTTCAAATTTCCCAAAGATATTTTTCAAATGGATCCGTAGAGAAGTTCCACTTTTTCAATTCTCAATTGGTTGCTGTGGCGACAAACAAGTTGAAATTTTTAAAGAAGCTATTGGCTTGTGCAGCCTGCAACATTTAGAAAGATATGAATTGTCAACAGCTATTGTTCTTCGGTTTATAGAACCGTTCAAAAGGAAACACAGAAATTTATTCACTGATAATTGGGACAACAGCTGTCCACTATCTCAGACTCTACTTGAAAAAATTATTATGTTGTGAGCATATTTAGAAGGAGGTCTTCTGATTTATTACCAATTAAAAAAGATCCATTGATTTATCTATGTATTTAGCGAAAAACAACTTAGTAAAGGTAGTGGAAAGTAGTAGTAGTGGAACTACGATCTTGAAAATAGTTGCACAGAACTAAACAACGACAATACCGAGGAGAAATAGATTAAAAATTACATTATAATTTTATTCAAAAACAAAATTTAAAACATTGATTAATTTATTACTGAGAAAGCAATAATAGTATGATGGGAAGAATTTTATTACTGTCGAGAGATATAGTTAACCAAGATGCGAAGAATCGAGGCTAGGCTATGTTCTAGAGACAGGAATGAAACTTCCTACCGATGTTTTTATACTATTTTATTTACAATCATCATATTTCGATCAAAATTTTTTTTCGTTCTGATCATAGGTATCTAAAATATTACATTAGACAAAAAATTACCAGGCATTTTTCTCAGAATAATCAAGCAGGTATCTATGTCTATATTGTTACTGTTGCTATGTGGTAAACAGTGGAATGCGAAGAGCGCACGTGCATCGACCGCACTGGCACATTTAGAAAACATATCGTGCATCTAGCGCAAACTATCTGCGTTGAGTTCGAAAGATCGTTCGACGAGCGCACAAGAAAAGTTGATCTGCCGAAGTGAATCCTAGAGATGGGCAAATATACGAATTGTTATAACTAAGACAAAATGGAAAACCATCAGCAACCTCTAAGATTTTCCAAAATGAGCAAAAGTTCAATCAAATTTATTTTTTCTAAAAATGAGTGCATTCTTGGTGTTAGGTTCAAAATAATTAAAAAATTGCGTACTTTGAATTTTCCAATTTAGGTTAGGTAAGGCTAGGTTAGGTTAGGTTAGGAGACTATGACTACTATCGGATTAATGAGGAAGTATTAATTAACTCTTTGTTACTCTGTTGTTAACTCTTTTATAATTTTTCTTCTATTATTTACTGTAATAAACATTTCAAGAGATTGGAGATACTGTCTTTATATTTGCACATATGCGCTCGACCGTGCCACCGTGCGCTCAATGCACGCATTCGTGGTAAACAACTGTCACCAATATAAATAAATGTTAAATAAACTCGGATGGATATTAAATTCGGGAATAATAAATTGAGAAGAATTGATGGATTGTACCCCTCCAGAAATACGACAGACTGCTGCAGCAGCAGCACACGGGTTGGTGCCAGGAAAGATTAAGCATCACTACCTAAAAGTTATTAAATTATATAGGAAGTGGTGAGAAGAAAAAAAGCTGAATAAAAACAAGTTCCGAAAGTGTACTCATAGCATATTTTGGAGAACAAACCAGACAAAAGGAGCCGTCCTCTTTTGTGGGCAATGAACAGTATAATTCGAACGATGCTACAAATTTAAGAAAAAACTGATATTTCGAACTATGGGAAACTGTTGGCCTTCCTAAAACGACAAAATATCTTCATTTCAATAAATAATTTATTGTATTTTAGTTTATTATTGGTTTTTATTGTCTGCCATTAACTAGGTATTATAATATTTGTGAATGTTTTATATTTTTAAATATAAAAATATTCATCTAGAATAGATGAGAAAAAATTTAACGATCACAATATTTCAGAGGGCGGGAAATGAGGGCGAAAGTTGAGGTGTGTAATATGACACTTTCTAGCCTCCAATAACGTTAGTAATGACAGTATTACATATATGGTTGTGAATAAAAGCTTATTACGGCCGTAATAATCTAATATTACACTATATCTAAAATGAATATTAGTGAAAAAAGAAAAATTTGATTTTCAGTTCATAATTAGAATTGGTAATTAAATAATTATAGTTACAATTGAATTATTCGACTAATTTGAATATTTTTCCTTGAAAAAAAAACCCGAGTGCGACAATGGTTCCAAAAAATGTCTTTACAGATGTGTTATTAACATTATTTTTCTATTATAGGTGTTGTCTATTAGTATAGGAAATATAAAATCTATTTCACGTAACTAGTGCTAAAAAAATACTTCACGAACTAGTAAATGAAGAATGTCAATGTAAATGTCAAATTTTTCTTGTAG